>NW_016163250.1:0-18208 GCF_001687245.7 Rhagoletis zephyria | reverse complement strand
AAATTACCGTTATATGGGATGTGGGCGTGGTTATTGTCCGATTTTAAAAATTTTCAGCCATTTGGTATCCTGTACCAAGGCCAATAACTGTGCCAAGTTTGGAAGAAATCGGTGCAGCGGTTGCCACGATATACACATGTAACCATAAGTGGGCGTGGCTACACCCATTTTTCAAAAATTTATAATATTCTTATTTTTTGTCTAAAAATTATTGTAAATATCAATTTTGAGTGAATAATCTTCAGTAGTTACTTAAAATATCGCAGTTTACGTATTTCTGAAAATTACCGTTATATGGGAGGTAGGCGTGGTTATTGTCCGATTTTGCCCATTTTCAACAACGTCCGTCCTACGCCCGAAAGAAGTACACGTACCAAGTTTCGTTAAGATATATTAATTTTTACTCGAGTTATCGTGTGCACAGACGGACGGAAAGACGGACGGACGGACGGACGGACGGACAGACAGTCACCGCTTAATCGATTTTTCTTTTTAAAATCGGACAATAACCACGCCCACATCCCATATAACGGTAATTTGGAGAAATACGAAATCTTCGATAAATCAGTAAATATTAAAGCTAATTTATTCAAAATTGATGCTTGCAACAATCCTTTACCAGGAAATACGTTTATGATAAAATTTTGGAAAATGGGCGAGGCACCGCCCACTTATGATCACATATATGTATTTCAGAAACCGTTCTTCCATGGTTATTGTGCTTGCCACATAAAAGCAAAGCGTTGAAAATTATTGAAATCGTACTAAAATTACGGCCTTTCATATAACGGTAAATTTTAGAAATGCTTGAAACGTCAATATTTCGAAATTTAAGGACGCTAATATACTCAAAATTGATATACCCTGACTTACCATGTAGCGGTAGCTTTCGGAAAGGCGAAAAACATATATTTAATATTTGCGCCGGGTATTTAATGTTCGGCTCCGCCCGAACTTAGGCTTTCTTACTTGTTTGTAATTAAGGCAGAATTGAATATGCGCTATCTGGGAAGACAATACCTGTAATATGTATTCTATGTATGTGTAAATTTATTCTATGTAGTATTTATTTATGGCACTTAGTTTGCTAATAAAACTTCAAACTTAAATTTAAGACATTCATAACAAACATTTTTTGAAGAAAATCCCCACTACGGCCTTCTTTAGGAAAAATATATTAGTTTAAAATAAAAATAATCTAAGTCGGCCCAATTTTATATAACCCTGCCTGACATACATACATTATCGTGGGCCGCCACTTACAACTTGTAAACCCCCAGGGGGGTCCACGTGAGTCGTGACGGGGTCTACTTTGGCGTAAAAAAACGGAGGTTCACAAGTTGTAAGTGGCGATCCACGATAATGTATGTATCTAGTCCGCCCGTAGTGAATACATGGAAGCGAAAAAAGAAAAGTGAACGATTTCGGGCGAAAATGAAACTCATGATAAAGCTGAATTATTTGTGCGATCGTCTATATACAAATTATGTTCGAAGAGTTTTTTTATATGTAGAAAATGAGCAGCAACTTCAACAAAGAGATTGGTAAAAATCAACAGTCAGCCCTGGCTTCTTCAAGCTAGCACTTTTTACTAAACTGTAATTTACTACAAAAGTGTATACTCAAAAAAGTTTCTAAGAAATCTAATTTAAAAACGCGAAATTTTGATGAAACTTGGCCGAATTTTCCTAATTTTTGTAAAATGTTTAAAATTTGGAATCGCATAGGTTTTCTTAGATAACGTACTATACTTTCTTAAAAATAATAAACATAAACAAAACGAATATTAGGCAAAACTTGTTAAGATGTCCCGTCTCAATCAAGCCGCCGTGTTTATGGTTTTTACACTTTTGGCTGATAAAAGCCTTCTTACGAAATTTAATGAATTGAAATGTCTAGTTTTTGCTATTTTTAATAAAGCGCACTAAAATGGTGACAGGTAACAAAATAAACGAAAATAACGCCAATTGACACTATTTCGCATATTGATGCGAAATAAAACCAATTTACCTTTTCAAAAGCGTAATAAAATACGTTGATATTACTGCTCTTTCAAAACATTAAATTTGCGTAGCTTTGCGGTACTTTAATTTGAAATTAATCAAAAATGCGTATGTAATTTGTTTTGGTATAAATACATATATGAAAGTAATTTTAATATTGTCTTCACTTATCGTTCTTACAAACGAATAAGAAAGGGATAGAAGATCGCCTATTACATTTGGCCATAATTACTCATGTAAAATTTTCCGCTGAATCCGAACATGACAAAGTCAATATCCTGGCTAGAATATGTTGTTGAAATAAATGATAATAAATTTAATCATCTTCACTAGTAGTGTTGCCATTTTAGCCGCTTTCGATAACAAACAGCCGGAGAAATTTCAGTTTAGCCGACAGCCGATTTGTAAGCCGTTTTGCAAAAAAAAAACATTTGCCGTTTTTAGCCGATTTTGTAATTTGCCTTATTTGCTTAAAATTCAAATCTATATGTTTCCCTTTTTGACTCAGCGACCCAACATCTATTAGAAATGGCTACAAGCCTTATCGCAGAAAAAACTTTCTTGTCAGGCAGGGTTATATAAGATTGGGCCGATTTAGATTATTTTTATTTTAAACGAAGTACCAGGTTGACCGAGCTTTGCCCGGAGTGCATATACTTTTTAAAGTTTTCAAGATTTGTATAGCTGTAAAAAAATATTTTGGAAAAAAAAAAATAAGATTTCCATATCTATTAAGTAAATTCCTTACTCTAAAATTTAGGTGGCAACCCTATTCCGAAATACACTGGAATGAATGGTACATATCTTGAGCGTATGTGTACTATGTATACATAAAAAAGAAATGTTGATTGAGATTAACAAAATTATTATTATTATTATTATTGACAATTGTATTTACAGTTAACTCTAAAATACAATGTTATTTCCCTTCTAGTTATGTCGGTATTATGCGCAAATGTGCGTTCAATGATTGTATGTTTCATTGGGTTAGTAAATTTATACCAGCTTGTTGTTTGTTCGTACGTAAAGTATTGTTCATTTTAAAATTTTTTGATGTGACTTATTATTTATTATATCTGTGTTGAGGAGGTTTAGGGACATAGTTAGGGGGCGATTTTGTGGTTCTTTTGCTGCCAGTTCGTTGCCATTGATGTTCGCGTGTCCTGGTATCCATACGAGTTCGATTTTGTTCTTGTATTTTATTAAGCAGTTTCGAATGTAGTCTGCATAATAGTTGTTATGGTTTATGTTTCTTACCATTTCTAATGAGGCTGGGGAATCGGAACATATTGCAAACTTTGCGGGCGTTTGGGTAGCATATTGTACTGCTTCGAAAATGGGTATGATTTCTGCAACAAAATTTGTGCTGTAAGAAGGTAGGACTTTGGTTATTAATATTTTATCGTCGTGTATAACGCTGAAGCTTGTTTGGTTTGCGCTTTTTGAACCGCTTGTCAAGATTAATTTGATTTTTTTATTTATAAGTTTATTGGTTATTTCTGAGAATAGTTTTTGAAATGTTGTTGTAGGGATGTTGTCTTTTTTCCATTTGTGGAGTGATGTATCTATAGGTGACAGGTAATAAGATCAACGGAAATAGGGTCAATTGACTTTATTTCCCACCCTGGTGCAGGCGTTTAGTTTTTCGCATCGTGTTTTTACATATTCGTAATTTAAATTTTTTTAATAAAATCAATTAATGGTAGTTCATGATTGTGTGAGGATTAATATAACAACACTGAGGATTTGGCAATAACCTTTTTCATCTATTAAAAAACAACACTTACGGGGCAAAATTTATTGTAAGAATAACATTTTTTTCTATGAATCGACATACTTTAAGCATTGTTGCCGCTCAATTGACTTTATTTCCCACCAGGGTGAGAAATAAAGTCAATTTACCTTATTTCCGTTGATCTTGTTACCTGTCATCGTATCTATAGACTTGAAAGGGTTGTCATTCAGGGAGTCGGATGATGGTCTTGTGTTTATTATTGATGGGAATATCTATTTCTTGGGCTTGTTTCATTACACGATTGAGTGTGGGTAGATTTTTGTGTTTTCTTTTAGAAGTCGTTAGTTTGTGCGTTAGTTTGGACAGTGCAGACTGGTCATTAACGATAAGGTTTTTGCACAGTTTTGTTGTGGCCTTCTCTCTCATTTGTGTTAGCGGGGGTATGCCTATTTCAAACGTCATATTGCGGATTAGTGTAGTGCGGTATGCACCTAGGGCAGTTCGTATAGCAGAGTTTAGTAGCGAGCAGAGTTTTTTAATACTTGATTTAGGTGCGTTGCCAAAAAGGTATAATCCATAATAGATTTTTGATACGATTAAAGATTTGGTAGCAGCAATGATTGATATAGTGTTAGCATTGAGTTTTAGGCTTGAAAGGCATTTTATTATGTTCAAACGTTTGTTTAGTGAGTTGAGAAGTTTAGAAATATGGGCTTCCCATCTATATCTATTATTAAATTCGACACCTAATAATTTTAAGTTTTCGGTAGTGTTTATTGTAAAATTGTTGCATGTTATGTTTGGGTGACAGTGTTTTTTCCTGCATATGTGTATGTGTTTGCATTTTTCTGTTGAGAGGCTTGCGATTGAGTAATTGCACCAGTTTAAAATATTATTGTGAATGTTGTTGAGATTTATATTTGTGCTTTTTTGTTTATTCATTTTTTTTATGAGGGCGAAATCGTCTGCGTAGGCGAAAAGTCTATTTCTTTATGTAATGATATTACGTTGCTGAGTTTGTTTTATGCAATGAGAAATAGTGTGACGGAAATTGGGGACCCTTGGGGAATCCCATTTTGGAGTGGATATGTTTCGGAGAGTTGAGAATCTATTCTTACGTTAATTTTTCTCTTTGTCATTAAGTTTTTGATATAATTGAATATTTTAGGGCCTATTTTCCATGACATAAGCTGGTCCAGAACAGTGTGTACTCCGATTTTATCATAGGCTTTGCTAAAGTCGAGTGAGATAATTGACAAGTGTTTGTTTTGGGCCAGGGAGTACGTGATCTGATGGTCTAGATATACTAGATAATCGGACACTGATTTACCCTTTCTAAAACCGATTTAATGGCTATGCAGTAGTTTGTTGCAGGAAACAAACCACCATAACCAGTTAGCTACTACTTTGTCCAATAATTTGGCGCAGACAGGATTTAAAGATATTGGGCGGTAGGATTTAGTCGAGGATTTGTCTTGGTTGGGTTTGTGTATAGGGATGACGAGGCTGTTTTTGTACATCTGAGGAATTTGATTGTTCAAAATATTGTTGTAAAGGCGAAGTAAACGGGGTTTCAAGACCGGCGGTGAATTTTTTATCATGGGGTAGGAAATTCTATCGGCGCCTGGGGTGAGACCCTTTAATTTAGACAAGGCTATCAAGAGTTCTATTAGAGTTGTATCGGTTTCTATTTGAAGTGCAGTGTTACTTGGATTAAAGTTGTTGATTGATGTTAAGGAGGTGTATTTATTGTCTAAAAATGATAGTGAAAAGTTGTTATCGTTAGCTTCCTTTGACCAGTATTTTCCAAATGAGTTGGCTATTGCTAGTTTATCTGTTGTTATAGTTTGGATTGGGTCTTGTAGACCTATACTGTGTATTGGGAGGTGTGGTTTTAAGCCACATAGACGACGGATAGTGTGCCATAACTGTCCAGTAGGTGTATGGGGGTGAATGTTACTCGTAAATTTATACATTGCCTTGGTTTTGGTTGATTTGAGTTCTCTCTTAAATAGAGCGTTCGCTCTTTTGTAGTTTATTATGTTTTCAGTTGTTATGTGCTTTGTTAATTTGTTCCAAAGCCGGTTTATTTTTTTTTTTAATTTTTCGAGTTCCTTATTCCACCAGGGAGTACATTTTTTCATGCTGTAGTTTGTTTGAGGAATAGTTTCATTTGCGCGTTGGATTAGGATTCTTTGTTTATATTATTGGTGTGTGCTTTAGATTGACATAAGGTATTCACTAAGGTGTTAAATTTTTCCCTATTCGCTTTAAATATTAAGGTTAAACCGGGGTCTGTTAACTGTTGCTGTGTTCGATTGGTTGTTAAATATGGATGTGGTTATTGGGAAGTGATCGCTGCCGAATAGGCAGGATTCCACTTTCCAATTACTTTGTACGGCTATGGCGGGGGAAGCTATG
This sequence comes from Rhagoletis zephyria, assembly GCF_001687245.7. Lineage (NCBI taxonomy): Eukaryota > Metazoa > Arthropoda > Insecta > Diptera > Tephritidae > Rhagoletis > Rhagoletis zephyria. The sequence continues at coordinate 12,049 of NW_016163250.1, read as the reverse complement.
GTTAAATCGACATGCGTAAATGTATGGTGTGTTGTAAAGTGGGATGGTGAACCATCGTTCAATAGGATTAGCCCTGATTGGAAAACATATTTAAAGATTTTATTGCCTCTGCTGTTGCTTTTGGGGGATCCCCAGTTTGGGTGCCAGCTATTAAAATCGCCAGTGATTAAAAGAGGTTGTTGGGAGTTATCAAATATGTCCTGAAGGTTTTTAGTACTGAAGTTTTTGTTTGGTGAGAGGTCGATGGAACTGACTGTAAATTTGAGTACGGACTGTATTGTGTGCTAACTATATCACAAGAGTTAGTGGTATGGTTAATTAGTATATGCTGTATGGATTTATGTATAAGGATAGCAGATCCTCCATATGAGTTGGAGGAGCTGGCGGATGTGTAGATATTCTAATTAATTCGGCATTGGTCTCGAGTTTTGAATGTGTGACTCTTGCAGGGTAATTACGTGTGGTTTGATTTGTGTAAGTAATATCTGTAGTTCGTTGTAGTTATTTTGGTATCCTCGCATGTTCCATTGTACGATTTTTAGTGAAGGTGTCATGTATCAATAAAGTAGATAAGGGTCAGTGTTGTAGTATGTATGTATGTATTACAAGGAAGCGTGGCAACCCTGATGGAAAATATTTTCTGACCAAAGTTCTCAACAACACCTTTCATTTGATATCCATATTGTGATGTTTCAGATAAATTGTGTAGAATCGAAAATAAGTGGCAACCTTACACTATTATCCTACGACATAACATTTTGTGTATAGGTAAAGCATTGTTTAAGAACCTACTCTTGGCACCCATAAATTGTAATACTTCACCTTTTTTTCTAAACCTTTTTTCTTGGTGGCAACCTTATTAAAAAAAAATTTGAATTAGAGATCTTTAAAATACCTTCCATTTGATACTCATATTATGATGTTTTAATTAATTTGTAATTAATTTCGAATAGGTGGCAACCTTATACGAGTCTTCTCGGAGATATTGCATACAACATTATCTATGTACAAAATTTCATCAATATCGTTTGAGCCGTTTCCGAGAACCCTATGGATATATATATATATATATATATATATATATATATATATATATATATATATATATATATATATATATATAAGAATTGATCGTTTAATGTAATAAGATATATTTTTTCTAAAGAAGGCCGTAGTGGGGATTTTCTTTAAAAAATGTTTGTTATGAATGTCGTAAATTTAAGTGTGAAGTTTTATTCGCAAACTTAGTGCCATAAATAAATACTACATAGAATAAATATACACATACATAGAATACATATTACAGGTATTGTCTTCCCAGATAGCGCATATTCAATTCTGCCTTAATTACAAAACATTATTGTTTCCCACGCTTAAGGTAAAGGAAAAATGTATATTTTCAAGCGCTATGTACACATATGTATTTTTTTAAACAATTTTTTGCTGAGGACTTATTTAAAATAAAAGAGCACAAATTTCTATGTAAATCAAAACTCTCTGGGAAGACAATAGGTTTGATCGTCGAAAATCCAGCGAGAATTATCACTCAAAATATCACATAGTAAAAAAAATGCTCCCAACTTCTCTCTCAAGTAGAGAAACTTGCAAATTTCTGTGTCCACGGTTGTATTTCAAAATTAAAGAAATTTTTAAAGAATTTTTTAAAATTTTTCAGAGGGACAAAAAACAGGATCCAAATGTATATTTAAACTTCTCTCCAAGAACTTGTCTTTCTACCTGTGATTTATTTCAATAAAACATGCCAAATTTAATTGAAACAGTTTAGCCGTTTTTAGCCGTTTTTTTTCTTCCACTTCTTCCAAAAAAGTTCTGGCAACACTGTTCACTAGTTTAAAAAGAAATTTGAAATAGGCCAATCTAAACTAATCTATACTCTATACTAATTATATAAAGAGAAGTCCCTTTTTTTGTAACAGGTAATCTCGCGAACGGCTGGTCCGATTTTCATGAAATTTTGTATACAAATAGCTTTCGGTAACCACCATGTTTTAGGCTAAAAAAATTTTACTTTTTTTCGGGTAGGTGGACCAGGGACCAATTNTTTTAGGCTAAAAAAAGTTTACTTTTTTTCGGGTAGGTGGACCAGGGACCAATCTATTCGATTATTATAGTCCGACCAATCTATCTTATTATAGTCCGATTTGCTTAAAATTCAGTACGCAGGTAGCTTTTTGCCATATATTAGCATATATGACCCATTTTGTCCGAGAAGTGGACCAGCGACCGATCTGTTGGAAGAAATCGTATTTATAGTCCGATTTGCTTAAAATTCAGTACGCAGGTAGCTTTTTGCCATATATTAGCATATATGACCCATTTTGTCCGAGAAGTGGACCAGCGACCGATCTGTTGGAAGAAATCGTATTTATAGTCCGATTTGCTTAAAATTCGGTACGTAGGTAGCTTTTTGCCTGGATAAGCTTATAGATTCCTGTTTTCCAATTTTCATGCAATTTCGAATATAAATAGCTTTAAGTAACGACCATATCAAGGGGCGAATTCGTCACTAGGCAAGATTTTTTTGCGCCAATCAGAAACAACGGATACTGTCAAAATATAATTATAATATATAATATATCTCAACTAATATATATTTAGAAAGCCGTTTGTTAATTTTCGCAAGGCTCGACAGCGGCTGAACCGATTTTTTTGAAACTGCCACCTGCCGCACGTGTCCCAAGGATGGTTTTAGGCTGAAAAATATCTATATGTAAAGGGGTCGTGGCACTTCCCATACAAACCGAATTCCTCATGCTACATATCTCTGAAAGTGTGCATGGTAGAGTTTTGGAAATTGGTATGGAGATATACGAAATCAATCGCATACCCTTGGAGAAAAATTTTAGCTATTGTAAAAAGGGGTGTGACATCTCCCATACAAACCGAATTTTTCATACTGCTTATCTCTGGAAATTTTTTGGTAGAGTTCTAGAGTTTTGTATGGAGATGTACGAAATAAATCGCATACTCTTGGAGAAAAATTGGAACTATTGGGATTCCATACAAACCGAATTTTTCATACTGTCTATTTTGGAAGTGTTCATGGTAGAGTTCTGGAACTTGGTATGGAGATATACGAAATCAATCGCATACTCATGAAGAAAGAGGACATCTCTTGGAAAGGGGGGCGTGGCACCTTCCATATAAATCGAATTTTTATACTACATATCTCTGAAAGTATTCATGGTACAGTACTGGAACTTCGTATGGAGATATGTATATAGTTGAAATCAAGCCCATACTCATGGAGAAAATTTGGGGTATTTGAAAAGGGGTGTGAGGCCTACAAACGTACCGACCTTTAGCAAACTTTGAATGAATTTTTTTATTCTTCTGTAGGTGTGTTTGTGAGTGATCTCCTCCTAAATGGTTGTACGGATTTTAACGAAACTTTTTGTGTATTTGAGTGGGTCTCTGGATGGTTTAGTTTCACAATTTAATCCGACAGTTGGCGCTGTAGTTGAGTTATTACTAAAAATCTTATTTATGATCCGATTTGGCAAATGTTTTAAATATGTATGCAATACTATTGCAAAAACGTGCTGCCAAGTGGTGCTGAAGTCGAGGTATTACTAAAAATAGCCAAGTGAGAAAAGGGGCCGTGAAGGTCAGATTAAATCGACCTGTTGCACCATTGAGTATATCGAACGCTCCTGCGTTGCAATTGGCCCAATGGATGTGATTTTCCAATATTATTATGCGTTCAAACTTTTAAGGTATTTCGTCTGAAATAAGTATACGTATATTGCATTTCTGTAGAACAATGATTCGCACCCATTTTGAAATTGCCACCTACTATACTGTAAAGCTTCAAGGACATTCACTATAGAACCGGGTCATTGTTGCCGCCAGGGAGTGAAGAGGAAAAAATTTATATCGCTTTGCGAATAACCGTGCTATGAAATGCCGCACAACTGGAGAATTTCAAGAACGGATATAACACTTTCCTTAGGTTATTTAAAGCGGCAAATGACCACAAAACCTTAATCTTAGCAGACAAATGTGCCAATAAAAATCGTAAACGTGAATTGTTGCTGAAAATATTGGACCAAAAAGATTCAATAAAATATATAAAAATTTTGCGCGGGACGAAGTTCTCCGGGTCTGCTAGTTAGGTTAATAAAAAACACATTGCAATTAAGTGGGTGCAGTTGTTTCTTCAGTTCTCCAAAAATATAAATTAGGCTATATCTCGAGAACTGCTCTACTTTTTTATTTCTGACCTCATACCTATTTGGTTTCAGGAGAAAATTTGGCATAACAAATGTCTGAGGCCAGATTTATTTATAAATCTGTGATCTATTGTTATTCATATCATAATATTTTAAAACTATATTTGTGAATTTTAATTTATTTATTTTTTTCTGTTTAATACATTTTCTGGATTTTATTTATTTTGTTAACGAAAAAAAACTTGATTATTTTAATTAATATTATGTTTTCTATTAATTTATATAACCTGCATTGGTGGCCCAATCTGGACACTCTATCATCAAAGTACGAGTTGTCAAGATGTCGAGCAGCGATGAAGCGATCATATTCATCAACAGGACTTTTGAACAAACTAGTGCCCGAATATTTGAAAATTAGTTTCAAATTAAAGCTTAATCTTTTTACTACATGCGTGTGTTAAAACTTTTGATCCGGGTCAAGCGGTGCCCAAACGCCCAATAACCCAAAATCATTGTACAAATAACCGAACCGTACCATTTGTAAATAAATTAGTGGACGGCAATTGAAATAATTATTTTAAATTAGAGCTCAATCATTTGAATACACGCGTGTGTTAGAATTTTTTGATTTAGGTCACGCTTTTGAACACAATAATCCAAAATCATTGTACAAATAACCGAATACACTTTCATATACAGATATATACATACCTCACCAATTAATCTGTTGAGCCCTTTCGCTCCAAGTTCTTTCTATTAAATCTTTAGTTGAATATTCCTGTATATTATTATTATATAGGCACGCGCGATTTTCGATCAATTGCACGAATTTTATAGTTTCGGCGAAATTTTTGTATCAGAACTTGTCAACGCACCGAAAAACATAAGCAATCTGCAAGCGTGCTATCGTACATGACGACAAGCAGCCGACAATGCTGTACGATAGTCGTCGTGCTGCATTAGGGATGTTAATTTTTCGGCTTTTTCCGATCCCGGTATTTTCGGGATGGCGTTGACACAATCCCGGGACTAAGATACTCATTACTTTTCAACAACTTGAATCGAAAAAATTGCTTCTATATTGTTTGAGAAGCTCTCCTACCATGAAACAAATAATAATAAATGGGGTTGAAACCTACTTTTTTATTTAAAGTGGCGTTTTTTTCCCTTCTTGACTGCAGCATTTATTTGGAAGGACTTTGTAATTTCAAAGATATGATTAATTCCAAAAATGTTCAAAAAAATTCAATGCAATGTAGAATAAAAATATGGGTAACAAGTGCACTAGGAAATTTCTTTAGAATTTAAAAAATTTAAATTTTTTGGATTCACAAGGCGAAATTTCAAGGATAACATTTTATAATAACATTTTCAATATTTACCAGCCCTTCTGCACCGGAAACTTGAATCTATTTAAATTCTACAGGATTTTCACATTAATTGTATACCCATACTTCTTTTCCAAGCACATTTCTCTGAAGTTTTTAAATCAGATGCCAGAGTGAAAAACTAAAAACGAAACATTACTATATTTGGCCCATTGTTTCGCGAATATATTGATACTTGTGTTTAAAATTTACTATCGCGCGATGTTATATGTATAATGAGCTAGACATTTATAAAAAAATATTAATTATTAAAATTATTAAAAGATATATAGCCAATACTGGTCAAGACAAGGAGTTTCTATTATTGCCATCAGTGCAGGTTACAAATCCCGAAAATCCTGGGATTACTTGACAAGAATCTGGGGATTTTAGAGACCTTAAAAAGTACGGGATTAACATTCCTAATCTGCATGCATGCTGTGACGATTACGCCCCAGCCAACAAAGAAAGGTAAATTTTGCCCACTGTGCAGTGTAGTACGACTTTCCTTATCCGGAAACTAATAGAAAACGACTACAGTTATCATTCCCTCTTCGTATTCGGAAAATGTTCGAATTGTTCGAGAAATTATATGTTATTTGAAAGCAATAATTGTATTTTATTTGTTGAAGCTAAACATCTGAAAGCATGCATGGGTAGTCGGCAGTGGTTGAGCGTGCAGGGGAGCGTGCCGCTATTTTTTAGCTTCCAGAACGTGCCGGGTACGAATTCCGTCAGGCGCTTCCTTAATTTTATTTTATTTTTTTTTAACCATGAAAAAGTATCTGTGAAGTGCAGAAGGAAAGCGTATTGAACGTAAAATTCAATCAGATATATTTCCGAAAAAGCAGCCGAAAAAGTATCCGTTTCACAAACAATTTTCGGTAGTTGTCAGTACATACGTTTCTGCCGCACTCTTTAGTTGGAAAATCCGCACTTCATCCACTTTTTTTTCGGATCGGTTTTCGGATTTAGTTCTGGCTGGGGCGTAGCTGTCGGCTCGTATGCGGTTCTCAATTTAAACACACGGGTGCGGCAACAAAGCGTATGCTGCATGCATAATGTGACAAACCGTGCTTCTTTCGGAAGTACAGTACTTCTTTTTGGGCCGTTGTACTTCGTACTTCGAAGTACAGTCAAATGTACTTCTTTGCAATATTTTATTCTACCCAAGGCACATTGAACACGTAGTATCAGTAGAGCATCTGATTTGATTTTTTGAAATTATTTGGTCTCTAAAATGTCAAATATTTTTAATTTCTTCTCACAAAAAATACAAATTGCCAAAATCTTTTTGCATGTGAAACCTTTTCACATACAAAACCAGCGAAAATCAACTTTTGGAACGTTCACCTAACTCCGCAACAAATACGCTGATGCCCGGGCCTTGCATATGATGGATCAATGCTTCGAGAAGCAAACAAAATTTACTGAGATTTTTTTTTCAAATTTACTTTTTAATTTTTACTCAAAATCAAAACAGTTTTTGACACTTTAGATAAGACAAGCAACAACAAAATACACATAAATGTTGTTTTTGCTCTAATACCTGTTTGATATGCCTTGGTACTACCTTTTAAGTTTAAATTTCTTTAACTGTTTCGAAACATTTCAAAAGGTTAGCCGTCTCAGTTAAGAAACGTACTCATAGGTCAACACATAAATTACGACTTTCAATCACTTCACTTCTCTAGCTGACAAATTTCATTATAAATGGCTACTCAATCAAAAAAAATTAAAAGGTGTTACGAGAGTCTAAAAATTCTGTGGCGAATCTTTCTTGTTCCTGTGGATATTCAGAATTGACAGTATCGAAGTAATAACAAACATTTTCTTATCCGGGCAACATATTTCCTTATTAACTATCGTACAGTACTTATTTTTTGGACACGAAATTGCTTACCCCTTCAAGTGGTTTTGATTACTTACACCAGGCTGAGATTGAACGACCCAGTCGACTAAATTTACATCTCGCAAAATCGACTCTTATTGTACTTATCTTAATTTTTGAGTCTGGGGAGAGTTCTCGATCTTCTCTAACTCGCAAAAGAATTTTGAAATAATCTCATATTTATCTAAAACAGTTCGTCGGCAATGATTTTTTTTTAAGTTTTCCATCATTTTAAAATCATATACTTATGTAAAATTTAGAATAAAAAAATGAAATTTTTCAAAAATATTGTTCCCAGCATACCAGCGGAGTCCGATAATAAGTATTAAAATGTTTTCATGTTTTTATAGAAAAAAACGCTAAATAAAAAAATGATTTCAATGTTATTCAGTAAACAACATAAAAACGGAAAAATCCTGAAGTAAATCTAAAAATATTTTTTTCAATGTTTATAATGCGTTCCTTTTAGGTTTGGAACCACTTTTCGCCCGCTCTATGGAATTATTTCCCAGATCCAGCATATTATCTATTAAATACATCTAAAAAGTTCTAAAGTTAGGCTGAAGTAGTTATGCATAATTGTTTACCTCTAAATGCATTTGAAACTGCCATAACAGCTGTATCTTTTCAGGAATATTCGGAAACGACGATCAGTTTCTTCTTGATTGAAAATTTCGTTTCCAATTCACAGACTAAATAAATAAAAAACAAGATAACAAAAAAAACTTCGACTCCCTTCTCACTCCTTATTCGGTGTGCTCCGAAAACGCTCTTTCGGTGTTGCTGTGGGCATCCTTTTTACTCCATATTTAGAGCGCTCCGGAGTTGCTGCCTATTGAAATGAACGTAGCAGCTTTGCTCAATGTAAAACTTTAAAATTTTTCCATGGATATATTTAAAAAGTGGTCCAATGATTTTTAAATCTGAAATGTTCTTACAAAGCTTCAGATCGAGCACTTTAATTTGATACATGACTTGTCTCTGTACGATTAGTAGATCGCTGGGAATAAGCGCCTTGGCTTTGAATTATAAATAGTATAGATTTTTAATTAATAAAATTTATTTGTTGAATTTGTACACTGTTACCGTTTTTGTATATTTTAAAAAGTGGTCTAATGATTTTTAAATCTGAAATGTTCTTACAAAGTTTCAGATCGAGCACTTTAATTTGATAATGACTTGTCTCTGTTCGATTAGTAGATCGCTGGGAATAAGCGCCTTGGCTTTGAATAATAAATAGTATAGATTTTTAATTAATAAAATTTATTTGTTGAATTTGTACACTGTTACCGTTTTTGTATATTTTAAAAAGTGGTCTAATGATTTTTAAATCTGAAATGTTCTTACAAAGTTTCAGATCGAGCACTTTAATTTGATACATGACTTGTCTCTGTTCGATTAGTAGATCGCTGGGAATAAGCGCCTTGGCGTTGAATAATAAATAGTATAGATTTTTAATTAATAAAATTTATTTGTTGAATTTGTACACTGTTACCGTTTTTGTATATGCTGCTTTTACCATTTTCTCATTACTTTCATAATATTTTTGATTTTTAGTTTCTGTACTTCCTTGGGCAATGAAATAGTTGGTCACATTATGCATGCATGACAAGCCAATGACGATACGTTGACGAGACGAGTTGTGCGCAGAGTGCCTTATAGTAGAAATTATGGTGGTAATTATTAATATACATATATGAGCTCAATCAAGCTGGCGGAGCACAGATGAAAAATTAAGAAAAAATATTTTCATATTATTGTGTACATTGTGTGCTATTTTAGGCCACTTTTTAACCGACTTCAAAAAAAGGAGGAGGTTATCAATTAGGCGGAATATTTGTTTTTTACCGCATAACTTTGGACCATTTCGATAAAAGCGCAGTTAGTCAATGACGCACAGTGTTTCGACTATATGGAGGCAGGTAGAAAAAATTCATGGTGACGGTTGGTAAAAAAAACCGGTTTGACTTAGAGAGGGAATAGTAAAAGTCATAAGTACCAAATTTTACATTATTTACTCACCCCCTTCTTCACGAACGGTACATTTCCAAAAAAATACGGGAATGGGCGCGATACCGACTAATCAGTTTAGTTGCATTTGGCGCTGAACCCATTACAGAAAGTGTTCCTTTTTCAACTGTAGTAATTAATTATCTAAATGTCGTGGAATATTCAGGTGAAGGTATTTATCATTTATTTGGTATTTTCCCATTTTCTTACCAAAAAATTTACTTTGAAATGTAGATGCTAAAGATTATTAGTAGAAAAATGTGAGTACCGGACCGGTCAGGTCTTGAAATTAGACTAATATTTTAAAGAATTTTACGTAGTTTTCGAATATATAATTTGATCTTTGCGCGCGACTTTGCAAATATATATAATTTTTGATTTTCCTAATTTTTGATTTTTAGCTTCTTTTGCATAATTTAGCGAAAAGAATTTTTCTGAAAATGAAAAAATCCCACCAGATATTGGGAAAAAAGCGAGTATTGACACCTAAGTCATTTTATTGTATAACCTTTGTTTTCTGAGAGTGGAAAGCAGGAAACAAAAATTACCCAAAATTCCATCACATTTAATGACTGGGCCCACATTTTTTGTGAGTTTTGAACGTTATAGTAATCCAGTCTTCGCCATATTTTATATTTAGGTTTTTCTTATAAAATAAAGACTACAAACTAAATTTCATCGAAATCGGATGAAATTTAATATTTCCGCCCGCAAGAGTAGAGGGCGTGGCAATTATTCCATCTTCACAAAATTTCATAATTCTCTATTTCTAAGTAAAACTAGATCACATGTCAAGTTTAAGTGAAATCGGTGCAAGTGTACTATTATTTCCACCTGCCTCCATATAGTCGAAACACTGTGCGACGTAGCGTAAACGTAGGTTGACGTACGTAGCAGCATATCAAACTTTACCCTGGCATTCAGTAAGCTTGACCCTGTCAGATAGCTGTAAGCGCAGACCTCAAACCGAGGGAAGAGCAGCGGCGGGGATTTTATATTTTTTTGTGAATAAGACCAGCTCTGTCTTACTGGGGTTTACGGCAAGACCACTTTTGGCCGCCCAGTTAATAACTATGCTAAGGTACCGTTGGGTCAGTTCATACAGAGTGTTCAGGTATTTACCTTTAACTAGGAGCGCCACATCGTCTGCGTAGGCAATTACCCGACAGCCGTGTTTCTCCAGCTCCACTAGTAGCTCATTCACCACGATGACCCAGAGAAGGGGTGAGAGAACCCCTCCCTGCGGGGTGCCCCGCATCAAGCTTTCGATGAGCCTAATGAGACTGACCTCAACCCCAATCTTATCTATCGACAGGACATTATTAAAAGCCCCCTGGATTTCGCCGAAGACTCCTACGGCAAAGTCCTTGTGAGTGAAGGCTTCCTCTATACACCTCACAATTGTATGCAGAGCAGTATCGACTGACCGTCCTTTACAGTAAGCATGCTGAGCTCTAGACAGGTGATCCCGAGGGCTTATGCTCCTTATGTGCATATTAACCAGCCTCTCCAACGTCTTCAGCAGAAACGATGAACGACTGATTGGCCTAAAAGATAATTCAAAAGATCCCTTTGGCGAGATTTTCAAAATCTGGTTTTGGGTCAGTTAAAGCTGTTCGTATCAATTCTGTTAAATGTTGGATAGTCAATAGGTACGTTCGTTTAAAATCTCCAGTAAAAAATGTCCAACAGCGAAATTCCGGCGGAATATCATCTGTTCTCTCACAAGAGTAAAATATCCAAAATAGTACACGAACAGAAAATTTGCAGAAACTTGCAAGTTAGACGAACAGCTGATAGAAATTTTGTTTACATTAACAGGTCTATTCTGCACGTTACCGAAGATTATGTATCCGGAAAATTGTATTACCAAAATATGTTACCACTTCATGGCCCACTGCGCGAAGCTTAGAGTAGAGTAATGTCTTTTAAGAAGTTAAAAATTATCGGGGTTATCAGGTGTCTAGCAATACAAGATTAATTGTTGTCTTTCGCGAAGTTCTTTAAATAAATTTTGAGCTAAGTACTCATCCGTATTTCGGGGGTTACTACTAGTTTTAATAAATTGTTAGTTTAATTTCCTATAAAATTTACCTTTAGGTTTATGCATTTTAAAAATACATCGAAAATTTGTTTTGGAGAATCAATGTGAAATAATTGCAGAAACGATTAACCGCTTTGCTGAGCAACCGAGATGTCTGCTATTAAATAATTTTTGTAAAACAAATCGGCAAGTACATATCGTCCCACGCGTGCCAGAAACATGAATGTGTAAAGATGAAAAATTTGGGATATTTTTTATATGTCGGGCCCCCCCTAAATTCGATCCTGGCGGCGCCTATGCTCACATCTCTAGTCTCAAAAAAAAAGTCACTAATTTGTCAGCTGGCTAAGAGCAGGTCTAAAAAAAAAAATTAAGGAGAAAAAGTTAATTGCTTTCCATTTTATTAAAAAAACGCGAATATGTAGCGAGGAAATTTGTTCAATAAGAATTTCGTTAGGAAATAAAACGAAATGATTTAATATACAAATCCATTGAAAAAAAAATATTTTTTTAACATTAAAATCTAAAGATTATTAAAAAAATA
>NW_016163249.1:21299-37625 GCF_001687245.7 Rhagoletis zephyria | reverse complement strand
CGCTCGCCGTAACGCAATCCACTACGTTCTAAGAGACGGCAGCCTTCGGATATAGCGAATACTTCTGCTTGGAAGACACTCGCGAAATCGGGCAGATTAATTGATCTTTTTACTCCCAGTGACTCAGAGTAAATACCTGCTCCAACTCCGCGTTCCATTTTGGAGCCATCGGTGTACATATGATGTGTCCAGGTAGAGATATCAAGCTCCCCGTCCCAGTCGGCTCTCGACGGAAGAATGGCCCCGAAAGGCCTGTGAAACTCTACCTCAGGTCGAATGTAATCGGTTGCCAGCCTCAACTTAGGTGGCAAACGGGAAATTATACTGCTATGCCCGATCGTTCTTTCTTTCCATATACCTAGTTCTCTAAGTCTTATAGCCGATAGTGATGCGGTGTGCCGTATCTAGAGTAGAGGTCTAGAGTAAATAGGTTTGTAATAACATTTAGGGCATCGGTAGGGCAAGTTCTCATTGCCCCTGTGGTCCCGATGCATGCAGCTCTCTGAACTCTGCCTAGTTTCACTTGATTATATTGGTTCTTTAAGGCTGTCCACCATACCAAAGAACCGTAGCATAAGATCCGACGTACAACCGCTCTTCAATATTTATTTTCCAACTTAGCTTAGGATCCAGTATGACTCCCAGATACTTCGCTTGTTTAGATAATCGCAGCCTTTGTCCATTTAGCTTTGGTAATTCAAAGCTTGGGACCTTATTTCTTGTCGTAAAGAGCATTAATTCTGTTTTCTCTGGGTTCACTCTAAGGCCACATTGCTCGGCCCATCGGCTAAGCTTTGCTATGCCATGATGTTACTCACCACAGATGGAAATAACCCGGTTATTAAAATCACTACATCGTCAGCGTAGGCCACTACCTTTACTCCTCCCTGGTTGAGCTTGAGTAGTACTGAGTTGATAGTGCTGAGCCATAAAATAGGAGAGATCACTCCCCCTTGAGGAGTGCCCCTACTAACGTTTCTTGTTAATGTATAGCTACCAAGTTCAGCTGAAATCGTTCTGCTGCGAAGCATCGCCATTAGCCACGCGCTAATAGACTCCTCGGCGCCTAGCTTGTGAAGGGATTTTTGGATAGCTTCTACCCTAACATTGTTAAAGGCTCCTTCTATGTCGAGGAAGGATGCCAGAGTGAATTGCTTAAATTCGAGTGACCTCCCGACAGTTCTAACGACCTCATGGAGCGCCGTCTCCGTGGATCGTCCCCGCAAATATGCATGCTGCGCTTCAGACATGCGTTTACCGTGGAAAAACCCCCGGACGTGCGTGTCCAGAACCCTCTCGAACGTTTTGAGAACAAAGGAAGTTAAGCTAATAGGTCGAAAATCTTTGGCGTAGACGTGCCCTCGCCTTCCAGGTTTTGGGATGAAAACCACTTTTACTCGCCTCCACGATAGAGGGACGTAGTTGAGGGTTATGCATCCTTTCAAAATGGACAAAAGCCATGGCATAATAGCATCCTCCACAGTTTGCAACGTGATAGGAATGATGCCATCTGGCCCCGGGCCTTTGTAAGGCGAGAAGGACTTCAACGCCCATGATATTTTGGGATTTGTGAAAATTGAGTCTGCTATGTGCTGAGCTCCAGCATATCTTCATGGAATCGGATTGAACGCTTCGTCAGAATTACCCGGAAAATTAGTATTGACAAGCAACCTGAGTGAGTCTTCCACAGACTCTGTGGGTACATCACCCGCACTGCGAAGGAGTGACGGACAGGAGTAGTCCTTCGTCAATAGCCTGCTCAGCCTGACCGTGTCCTTCATACTCTCCAATGTCTCGCAGTGGCTCTCCCATGCTGCTTTTTTGAGCGCCGAATCTCACTTTTATACTTTTTCATCATGTCTTGGTATGGCTTCAAGATTTAGATTTGTAACAGGAGTTGAAAATTCTCCTAGTTTCTTTCCTCAGTCTAGATAAGTCACTATTCCACCAAGCTATGGCTTCCTTGAATATCGTAGCGGGCAGGCCCTGTTCATTGAATTCCGAAGTGTGGTCTCGACGACTCTCAGATTGGCCTCAATGTCGCTGATGGAGCTCACCAGTGGGCTAGGAGCCAAACTAAGCTTCTCCCGAGCCAGACGATCGAATTCAATCCAGTTAGTTTTCCTAGGGTTGCGATATGATTTGATTATTTTTTTAATAATATTGACACTGAAAGTGATATACTTATGGTCAGAAAAAGAGCTCTCATCAGACACTTCCCAGTTGTCAACACAAAAATTATTGTTTTCTAGTAACAATGTTATATCGAGGACTTCCTCCCACCCTTCGTAGTTTTCCGTACTCGGAAAAGTGAAAGTGGGAGTCGTCCCTTTATTGCATATAGATAGCTTAGTGCTAATGATAAAATCAAAGAGTGACTCACCCCTTTCGTTCGTTTCACCGCTTCCCCATAGGCAATGTCTTGCGTTGGCGTCGCATCCAATCACAAGCGAAGCTTGTTGCTGTGTCGCTGCTGCTACCAGTTCCTCTACCTCCGCTGGAGGGGTCTCTCTGCCGTGTGCGAAGTAGGCGGACGCAACATACGTAGGCCTTCCGGTCTGCGACAGTCTTACAACTGCCAAGTCATCGGTGCTGTAAGAGGGACAAAGAAACGCGTTATATTCTATTTTTGCCAGGACGCAGGCTCTGGGCTTACCATTAGTGCGGGCATAAAAAACTTCGTACCCGGGGATGTTTAGGCCCATGACGGTCGAGTCTCGAATCCAGGGCTCTTGGATGATAGCAAGGCCGTAGTCGTTCTCCCCTAGGAAGACTCTCAGGTTATCTGAAGCGCACCTAGAATGCTTCATGTTAATCTGTACGACCTTGCTCATTTTTATTAAATGCTGGTAGTGTTCGGGCCGACCAGACTACTGGCTTCCTCGGCCACCTCCATCTGCACCGTAACCTCGCTGCGAATAGGGTCTGGTGACGGTTCCCCGTCCTTTATTGACTCCGGGGGCGGTTCTTCGCCTTCGTTGTAGCCTAGCTCCTCTAGGACCTTTGCTGATTCGTCAGTGATGAGGAACAGCACGGGTTGGCTAACTGCTTTTACGTCCTCGAATTTCAGGACACTCCAGTTAGTCATAGGGACACGGGTGTTCATAATGGCGATGTATTGCAAAAGTTTAGCCCTATCCATCCTCATGTTGGGCAAACAGATTCGGGCACGGGGTCTCGTCGGAATGTCCTTCGCCGGGATAAGTTTGAGCTTTAAGCCCAACCAAGCATCGCTGATCTCAGTGATGCTCCTGCGCAGGAATTTCTTGGAGAACTCGTCCTCGCATCGGATCACCCTAAGACCTCTGATGACCTCCTCAGAATCGAACCGCGGTATCGGGCCCTCGGGGTTGGCTAGGGTACTCTCCATCGCCAAACCCGAAAGCCGGACCTCGATCTCTGGCCATTTTTCGAGGACTGGTTTGCCGCAGTTGGACGACTCGTCTATAAGTGCGACACTCAGGTGGTCCTTCACTATATCGCTGTACTTCAGCGGGCCTTGCGCTACGGGTTGGGATACGCCACTCGCATCTTTGCTTCTCTTCGGAGCATTAGAGGTGTCGTCTCGTGATCGGTTACGTTTGTTCGTCTTGCCCGCCTCCACGCGGGACTACTATCAAAGGCGGCAACGATCNCGTCTATAAGTGCGACACTCAGGTGGTCCTTCACTATATCGCTGTACTTCAGCGGGCCTTGCGCTACGGGTTGGGATACGCCACTCGCATCTTTGCTTCTCTTCGGAGCGTTAGAGGTGTCGTCTCGCGATCGGTTGCGTTTGTTCGTCTTGCCCGCCTCCACGCGAGACTTTGCCGCTTTGCTACTATCAAAGGCGGCAACGATCGCCTCGTATTTTTTCCGGTCGTCAGTGTCGCGCACGTTCAGGATGCCCTCCTCCTGGTTCTGCGCAATCTTTTTCAGGATGAATTTAGCCTTACTATAGGTCTTGGCATTTACCGCTGTCGGTAGTGCAGACTTGGCCCCCGATGCCTGCGGTCTCGAGGTACTGGAGGCGGAAGGTGTCGATTTGGTAGATATAGGAGTCGCCTTTCCTGATGGGCGCATGTTCATCTGACGACTCGCCAGAGAGGAGCATGAGGCCTCAGGTACGCGACCTGCATTCTTGCGTTGACTCGCAGTTGCCGATGATGATGGTGCATCAAAGTTCCCCGCTGTCGATCCCCCAGTGCGTTGGCTCGCACTGGTTTTGTG
Source organism: Rhagoletis zephyria (assembly GCF_001687245.7). Taxonomy (NCBI): domain Eukaryota; kingdom Metazoa; phylum Arthropoda; class Insecta; order Diptera; family Tephritidae; genus Rhagoletis; species Rhagoletis zephyria. Next base: position 33,416 of record NW_016163249.1, on the reverse strand, counting down.
GGTTCGTGAGGGGCTGTGGTTGGGAGTACTATGGCTGGTACTGCCTGGCCTGGTACTGAGCGAAGCAGAGCGTCCTCGTCGATTTCGGATTTGGATGAGTAAACCTCCTCCCCCGGAAGGTCCGAGACTTCGGCGATTTTAGACATAACTTTTTTCATAATCGTCCACTTTACTCTACAGGGAGAGTGCGGTGGACTCGAGGTGTGGTGGGGCGAAAACGACCAGTCGGCCAGGGTAGCGCCCCTTTTCCCTGGCAAGGCCACCGTTACTCCCCGAGGCGGCCCGGTGTCGAGTAGGCTCCGTAAAAATACAGCCTAGAAAATTTAACCCCCCCGGCTGCAAACTAACCCAATAGGCACGGACCGCATAACACCCTGGATTAGTTGGGATGAAAAGGATAGGGACGGAAGGGGAAAGCGATAGGAAAAGGGAAAGGGTTTGTCGGTGCGGTGATCTCCGCATGGGAATCCGGGAGGATTCAGCTAGAATCGACCACAGGTTCTCATACGGAGCTTCCCTCTTAGTTCATGATGATAAGGAAGTCCCGGTTAAGGACAACAATATCAACACTTAAGCCCCATCCCCACGCCAAGGAGACCAACACTGATGAGGGTGACATTTCAACTCACATTTAAAGGCTTAATTCTTAAACTGTAATATAAAATTCTTTAAAACGAGTATTTTCTAATAGGTTTCCGAGATATACACAATGGGCCGTATGAATAAAAATAAGCATTTGCTTTTTCTTAAAATTTCAGATCTTTTACTCAATTTATTCAAACAAAATTGATGTAAAAGGTATGAAATTTTAAGAAGAAGCAATTGCTTAGTTTTTATTCATACGGCCCAATGCCTAGAAAAAAAATGTAAAAAAGAATTTAATCGGAACGAGTTATCTGAATTTTAGTCACTGTGACGGGTGTGACGAGTACGCAAACCAAATTAGCTACTATTTACTTGCATCAGAGTTTTTTTTTGCTAATTATGTATTATGCTTATGGTTTTAAATAGTTCGTTGTATAGTTTAATAAACATTCTCAATATTTACGCCAAAGTTGCTTACCTCTATTGAAAATTATAGATTATATGTTCCAAATTCAACTGTGACGGGTGTGACTTGACTTTGTGACGGGTGTGACAAGTTGAGCATGAATACATAAATACACATTATTAGAAAACTAATAGCGTTTTCGTTTCTCCATAAAATTCTGCCCTGATGCTGCCACTTTAAAATGCTGTGTTCTTTTGTAAAATTAATGCAATCTTTAATGCAATGCAACATATTTCGCCCTCTCTGCTAACGACGGGGGAGATAATTGCCCTTTCAATCAGCTGATTAATAATAATATCACATCAAAATAGTACCTTATTTGTCTCTTTTTAGCACGCATATATCGGCAGTGTCAAAGCAGCACAGATAAAGTGTGCACATTTTTGACATTTCATTTTGGCGCTCGTGAATTGAAAACTTTGTGCTTAAGCATAAAATTATTAAAATATTCTATCTGCCCGGGATCTGTGTAAATTTTAATAACCTAAATCAGGAAAATAGATTGTATTTTGTCAGGTAAATATGTTTCCCAAAAAGTGGAGTTTACATATTTGTAGTAACTTACACAGAAATTCTTGGTGTCACAGGTGGAAGAGAATTGTTGGCGAAAATGGAAAAACGCTGCTTGTTTTTAGGAACAAAAGTAATAAATGACCTCTTGGAGTCGTCGTCCTCTTCTTCAAATGATGAGGAACTCGGCGTGCTTTTACATCCAAAAGTGTAAAGGACTTTGTAGATGAAGTAGTCAACTTGTACGCAGGCCGCGAGGTATTTTTTTCATACGGGCACGGACAGCGGCGGATCCAGAATTTTCTGATGGGGGGGATTTTGCGGGAAATGTTGCCCCTTATTCTAATTATCTTAAACGAGCAATTTTTGTGTATATGTATATGTATCCATAAGTTTCTCGGCAACGGCTCTAACGTAGCAAAATGAAAAATCGTTTAAAAAAGACTTTCGAAGTTGTGTTTCTTCCAATTGTCAAAAACATTTTATTTGTCACGGGGAAAATACCGTAAAAATTATTTGTATCGTGCGAATATCTATAGAAATTATCAGGGTTTGAAAAACTGTTAGCACAGCGACAACAGCCAAGCATTTGCTTTTTTACAAATTGTTGTTGCTTTGCTAGCCGGCAATTACAAGTACCTGATGAAGATCTTACAGAAGCAGTGAGCTTAGCCGACGACGTTTTAAAGGAGTTTGAAGAAATGCGACAAGTTGCAGAAAAAACACTTTCATTTGCTTTTCGAACACGTAGGAGTATGCACCAACCTAGGTACAGAAATCAAAGTACCGCGATACAGCAGTCGCCAAAAGAATCGCTTTAATGTGACAACCGGAGACGCCGAGGCATACTATCGCATTTCTTTTTACATTCACTTCCTTGATACATATATTGCTCATTTGAAAAGCCGGTTCCTAAACCATATATCAGTTTTAAATAATTTTAGTGTTTTGGTTCCAAAGTATGATTTTAACGAAAAAAAAAACTGAAGAATTGTTTGCTTTCTATGAAAAAGTAATCGACTGCTCGAAACAAAACTTTCTTTTGGAGGTAAAAATGTGGAAAAAGCGAGTTTCACACGAACATTTTCGAAATGCTCTCCAAGCATTACAAGTAGCTAATACAACGTCTTTTGGGAATGTTTTTAAGATCTTACGTATATTGGCACTTTTGCCCGTTTCAATAGCCACACCTGAACGAAGCTTTTCATGCCTGAAAAGAATTAAAAGATACTTGAGAAATACAACATGTCAAGAAAGGCCTAGCATCTATGAATATTCACAAAGATATAAATTTTTCAGTTGACGAAGTTCTAGAAGATTTTTTCAAAAAACCACGAAAAATTTGAAAATTCTCGTTTCATTGATTTATAAGTAAAAAGAAAAATTTAATGTGTTTAAAATTATTATATTTACCCCAAACTAGTGGACAAAATACTAAACACTCCTTTCATAATTTTGCTCAATGCTTGTTTAGGGTACTGTTTTGTTATTTGTACGATTTTGAGTTGCTGTGCCCAAACGCGAACCATCCTAATTCGTTTAGGGTGGGTTTGGAGGACCACGCCCCTTTTCCTCCGCCTCACACCCCAAAATCGTTGTACAAATAACTAAACATTTCCCCTTGTTTATATACTGTATATTTTTATATTTATGCATTTGTAGTTTAAACGAAATTTTCGCGTTGAACGTGAAAGTGCAGAATATTTAATTGCAAAATATACCAGCAGTTCCTACTACGTATGGAGAAATTATAAAGGGGGGAGACCACAAGCACCGCCAAACACGCATGTGTTATTGTTTTTATGGTAAAAATGGAATAATTGCCATATGTATGTATGCACTAATTGTTAATAATTTTCTTATTTAGGTTTTGCAGCAATAAAACAACGATACGCGAAGTTAGCAATCTATTTAATGTCATATTCTTGTGCCCATAACGTGCTAATCAATGTTATGTCGTTTCTGCTTGAGCCTTCACCGAACATCATAAAATTCCCTCAAAGTGCTGCTGAAAAAGAGATTATTGCAAACGATTTTGCGGCAATCTGTGGCTTTCCTAACGTATTCGGCTGCATTGATGGAACCTACATCTCGACAAGGGCGCCGAAGCATAGAATTCGCTCAACATATATAAATAGGCACGATACCATTTCCGTGACTATGCAGGGTATATGTGATGCAAATTTAATATTTATAGTAAAGTGCATGACTCGCGTGTATTGAAGCTATACTTCATTGGCAAGGAACTTCAAAAGCTTTGTCTACCAAAATATCATCCGTTAGGTGATTCTGCTTATCCGATCCGAAATTACTTGTTAACGCCATATAGGATTACGGGAATTTAACTGAGCAAGAGAAGACGTACAATTACAAATTTATTCAAACTCGGGTACGAATAGAAAATGTCGCTTCCGGCAAATTATGCGATTAGATTTTCATGAAGTTGAAACTACAGCGAACTTTATAATTGCATGCTGTGTACTTCATAATATTTGCATAGACAAACAAGATGTTATTGATAGGGAAGAATACTGCGTTGAACCTTGTACCGTTCTTACCGAGCTTGGCGAAATAAAAAGAAGCCAAATAAAGTCTCTTTTTTGACGCGTTTGTTTAAGCCATGCCTGCTTTGGGTCACAACTTTTATAATTATTAATTTTTATTAAAATTTATCAAAATCGAAGACAAACTGAATAAATAAATATTTAAAAACAGCTTTTTCTTTTATTTAATACAAACTTTCATATTTATTGCAAATAAGGGAGAAGATCATGTTTGTTTGAATCAAAAAGGAACAAAGTAATTTAGTACTCTAGTAGTAATTCAGTGGTAATTCAGTACCCAAGAAATTCAGTCTTACTCAAAGTAGTTCAATTGGAACGTACATAGATATGTACAGTATCGGTCATATCTATAGCACGCCATTTCAAAATAATATTGTTTGTCACTTATGTTTATTTATTTATTTTTAAGAATTTTCAATTAAAATACAGTTATTTCTCTAACAAAACCCATATGGTTTATAAATTGTATAAAACTACAAAATTAAAAATTTGTATAAAACTACAAAAAAGTGCAATAAATTTTCAGCTCCAGAATTTTTTTGAGTACACAGTTTTATAGCGCATTTAATTTTAGACTAATAATGTGTACGTTTCTAGTGGCTAAAATTACCGTTGATTTTTTAGAATTTTTTTCGCGGAAGGTGTTGCGGAAGCAAATGAGACAAAAAAGTTTTTAGTCACTTGAAATTGGGCTATAAAACTGTGTATTCCGAGAAAAGGTTTGAAATTTAGTTGAACATTTTTTGCACATTTTTGCAGTTTTCTACAAATTGTCAAACTTACGTTTATATGGGTTTTGTTAGAGAAAGAACTGTATTTTAATTGAAAATTCTTAAAAATAAATAAATAAACATAAGTGGCACACAATATCACTTTGAAATAGCGTGCTATAGATATGACCGATACTGTAGGTAATTAAAAAAATTATGGGAATCACGAGAAGTAGTAACGTGTTGAATCATACAATATTACAGCTGCTTAAAAGTTTAGTTTTTAATTCATGAAATTACATATCTCGTCGTTTAAAGTGCAAAACCGCGTATAAACAAAATGCAAAACCGCGTATCAGCAAAATGCAAAACCGCGTATGTGAAGTTGTAGAAATTATTTTCTAGAGCGTAAAAACACTCCTATTTCAAAATGGTTCTCTTTTTTTATAAAGCAATCGCATTTCTGGCTAGTATATTTCAGGACGAATGGATGAGGATTGAGCCAAGAGCTTGTGTGAGCAAATCCAATTTTTGGCAGCCAATGTCAGTTACGCGGTTTTGCAGAATGACGATACGCAGTTTTGTACTTTAAACGATGATATGTATGATTTTTAGGCGTTATTAAACGTTATAACATCTTGTGGATCCCTTTACTGTATTTACATATTTTGGTTTGTAGGCTTTAACAGAATATAAAATACGTTCAAGTGATTTTCTCTATCTGGTCCAACGCAGTGTTGGACAAATTGTAATTGTATTGTAATTTATAGAATTTATACCAAATTCTACAATACAAATACAAATGGTTTATATCATGATAAAATATTACAAGGTAAATTCATTCTCTCAATTCGTCGGCCAAGATTTTTTTCTGACGTTTGCCAACATTTTAAAATCATATAAAATTGAAAATAAATTGTTCACAATCGTTGTTGTTTGAGATTGAAAATGAGAATGTATGTGTGAGTTTGAGTTTTGATTTTAAAATTATATTGTTGGCAAACTTCAGACTGCCTCTCAATGGTTTAACCTTGTTATGTTTTTATCATGGTTTATAATATAAATATATAATATATATATATAATATAATATATAATATATATACAGTTGTGGAAGAAATAATAGAAACTTTTTACTTTGACCAGTTTTGGCTATATTACTTTGTTTATTCGATGTTTAATGTTTTTGTATAAAAGTGTAGCGCAATATATAACACACACTATATAAATCCATATTTCAAAGTTTGTACAAAAATTATAAAAATTCAACAAATTTTAACAAAATCCCCCAAAAATTTCAAGTTTACTAATCAGATTTTTTTGAACAATTTTGGGTATGCAGTTTATAGCCCATTAAATTTTAGTAGCTAAAATTGCAAACCGCAAGTCGCTAGAAAATCGCATTGATTTTAAATATTTTTTTTTTTGCTGACGCTGCTAGGCATTTCCTTCCATATAAAAAGAAATTTTGAGCATGGTCGAGCATGCTTTATATGGAAGAAAATGCACAACACCGCCAGGCAAATAAATTATTAAAAATCAACGCGATTTTCTAGCGTCTTGCGGTTTGCAGTTTTAGCTACTAAAATTTAATGGGCTATAAAACTGCATACCCAACATTTTTCAAAAAAATCTGATTAATAAGTTTGAAATTTTTGGGGGATTTTGTTAAAATTTGTTGAATTTTTATAATTTTTGTACAAACCTTGAAATATGGATTTATATAGTGTGTGTTATATATTGCGCTAGACATTTATACAAAAACATTAAACATCGAATAAAGAAAGTAATATAGCCAAAACTGATCGAAGTAAAAAGTTTCTATTATTTCTTCCACCACTGTATATATAATATTATTATCGAATATATAATATATATATATAATATAATATATAATATATATATATAATATTATTATAAAAATGGATTCAAGTTAAAAAGAAATAAATAAATGGTCAACTGTCGTATAATTGCAAACGCTAGTTATACGCCTAAATCTATAAATGTGTTTTTGCCAATGCCACGATTGGTGCAACGGTCGGCTCATCTGGCAATACAAAATCACTGGCAGCAACGTCAATGTGGGTATATTTGCATGGCTTGGGGAATGTTTGTACAGGTACAGGTTTGTCAAGGCTGAAAAAAGATGTGTATATTTTTCAGCATTTAATCGCTAATTATTCGAATTTTCTTACTTAAACCGAATGTTGGTGCCGTTGTTGCTGTTCAAGTTGCTCCGAAATCCGAACCTCTAGCAAGACCAGTGTTTCCGCACACGCCGTATAAAGGGGATATGGATTTGGCCTTCAATGGCATAGATATGGTGATGGGGAACAGGCAGTTGTTGTAAATGAGCGAAGGGCGCCGGTGAAGATGTTATTTGGCGAAACGTTGGGCCGGAAATGAAAGGCACTTGCAATCATTTTACATCCATTTGCAGAAGCCTGCAAACTAAGAGCTAAAAAATATATATTATAACTTTATGGATAATAAGCAGCATATAAAATTTAAACCCGATTTTATAACTATATCTCGCACACCCACAGCCTTAAGCTGGTTTGCTTTCAGTCAAAAATTTTTCCATAAGGCTTTCGATTCTTGGAGCTTTCTCCATTCTTTCCTTGAGTCGCTTCTCCTGGCTTCCTCTTTCCTAGCAGCAATTTCAATTAGAGTTTCTTGCATCGGTTTTTTCTTTCTTTGCTTTTCTTTTGGTGAGACCTCTTTTTTAACTACACATTGGCTACTCAATTTTATTGCCGGCTCAATGGAATCATCCAGTTTGCAAATTTTTTCTAGCTCTTCTTCAAACTGCAGCTTTTGGCGTTTTGCACCTGAGCTGCTGTTGTTTTCCACTTCCGCTTTTTTTCGTTTCATGATGGTCTTATACCTTTCTTCACACAGCTTCCAACTTTTCCCAGCGAACTCAGCGCCAATCTTCAACCACATTTCCTTCTTTGTCTTTAACTGCTTGAATGGCCCAAGGTCCGGCAAAAAGGAAGCGTACTTATCCAGCAAGAGTCTCGTTTCGCCTTCCGTCCATACTGCAAAAAAGCGTTGTTTAAAGGTTTAGTATTTTCGGCTTTTACTTTTCTATCAAAACATTCTCATATTACCTGTAACTATTTTGCTGCAACTGGGACTTTCTTCTTTAGCTTGCATTATTTTGTATTTATAAATTTTCAATTGGACACCAAAATTTCTTTAAATTGTACTCCGTTTAGCTCGCGAAAAAACAGCTGATTGCATTTCAGGGTTGCAGTTTGTGATCCTTTGTAAGTTTGAAGGGCTACACTGAACCTTAAGCAGGGTGTCAAATTCACAGAGTGAAGTGCAACTTTAAAAGACTTCCGCACCTCGGTAAGGCAACATATTCGTGTAGAAAATAAAACGCTATAAACTAACTTTATTTCTCAAAAAATCGGATTTTACGAACACATACAAGATTCTGCCACCTAAAGACGGGATAATCCTTGATCTGGAAACTGTATGTATTATTGATGCGCCTAAAAGATGCAGCGATTTCTATTATCAAGTTACATACTTGATGACAGTACGAATGGCAATTATAATAGGGAGGTTCTAGTTTTTTAAACTATAATTTTATTATCCGTGACAGCATAGCTTAAGTTTTCCCATCGCTCAAGCAACATATCTTTATGATTAGCTTTATCATCGCTGATCACAAACAGATATATGAAACATTTCAGATTAGCAGATAAGTAACGGTAGCAGTGCCTGGCCGAATTTATTGAAGTTTGTCAAACTTTAAATTGTGACACGTTACGGGCGTGACCAACATAATCGGTTCTTTTTTCGAAAATAAAAGCATATGAATACTTAGGAGCAATTCGCACATATTCCCCTGTGTCATAGCGTTACTTTCGTCAGCTTTTTTACACTATCCAAGATGTGTTTTCCTTCAAAAAATAACTATTTTGTGTATTTTGTGACGGGCGTGACATTAAAATATGCTTTGCTTCAATATATAATAAAATATTTTGAACTTGCCCGAAAATTTTGCCGTTACAATGCTAACGAATTGTTCTCCCCACTGACGACTGAAACAATGCAAAAAAGATAACAGACTACGAAAATCAGTCTTGTAAATTTTTAAAAAATTTAACCCTCATATGGGCTTGTAAATGGTACAACCTAAAGTAAAAAAATATCAGATTGTGAGATAAATTTCGGAATTTTGGCTTTCAGTCTTGAAAGTTAGATTTATTTGCTCTTACTTACTAGAAATAATACAGTCAAATTCTTAAGTTTATTTTCGTTCCATTCGGTATCGATTACCGTGGAATGAGCCATATGTAAGAAACGAAATATATTTTATGAAAAAGTTATCGAAATATGGATACAGTGAAAGCTCCCATACTTCATCTACTTTATGCCCGCCTATGGGAGATGTCCGCTGATGGGAGTTTCGTAAAAAATATCATTAAAATTCAAGTTTAAAAAATTGAAATAGCGGGTTTCTAAACTAAAATAATATTTATTCTTCAATAGACAAAAACAGGATGAATTAAAAATAAATTCAAATTTATGCCGTTTTCTTTCCTACCGACAAATCTCATTGCTTAAGCAACAAGAAGAGGGCAACGAAAAAGCAACACATTTTCTAGAAAAGGAAATGTCTTTGAATATGGTCTATGTTCTTGTGTACATATACATATGTATGTATATGTACAAGCGCAAGAGTCAACATCTGACTGAAAAAAAAACTAGATTAACCGCTTGTTAGAGTCTCGCGTCCGCTTATGGGAGATTTTTTTTCATAACTGGATATTTTTGAGTGTCCGCGTCCGTTTATCCGAGTCCTTATATGGGAGAGTGTTTTTTATGAAAAAAAACTCAAAATGGTTCGCTCCAAAGAATGTGTCCGCTTATAGGAGATGTCCGCTTATTAGAGCGTCCGTCTATGAGAGCTTTCACTGTTAGAATTTTTAATCAAAGAAAAGGGGCAAAACTCGCATGATTTTTAAGAAAAGTTTCAAAATAAGCCAATTTCTAAAAAGTCGGTGTCAGGGGGCATCGATCTCCAAAAAGTGTCAATTGGACACTTTAGTCGCACAACCGTAACACTGATGCTACCGCAACTTTGGTCCTGTCAAATCATACATTTTTACCATTTTACATAACTAAAGCACGTTTTTTATCGAAAAATTGAATATTATTAAAAATTTACTTATTTTACGGTTTCTTTTATCCTCCTTTTCGGATTTGTTTGCTTTTACTTGAGAAATGGCGCAATCTTGAATACTATCATTCTTGACTTTTCAAGAGTAAATGTATGAAGACAGATTAGTTTTAATGGACTGATGGACAAATAAGAAAGCTACATTAATTTGAAGTGCAATAAATTTTTGGTTTGAGAGCACACTTGACGACGCTCAAAATTTATTTTCCTACAAAACTGCATACTTAAAAAAATTCCAAAAAAATTTGATTAAAAAATTGGAAATCTTATAAATATTATAAATGTGAAAGTTTGTATGTTTGGATGTTTGGGAAATCATCCCGCGGAAACGACTACACGGATTTGCATGAAATTTTGTACGCAGATAGCTTATGGGCCAGATTGGTTAATAGGCTAATTTTTAAGAGTTGCCACCTGTTAAAAAAGTTTCATTTATTTAATATGCGGGAACGACTGAATGGATTTGCATGAAAATTTGCACACAGATAGCTTATAACCTAGATTGGAAAATAGGCTACTTTTCTTAAGAGTTGCCACGTGTTAAAAAAGTTTCATTAAGTTAATACGCGGAAACGACTATATGGATTTGCATGAAATTTTGCAAGCAGATAGCTTATGACCTACAGTGGAAAATAGGCTAATTTTTTGGAAGAGTTGCCACCTGTTAAAAAAGTTTATAACCTGGCCTTCATAAAATACCACTTCTCATTACTGTAGCAAATGCCTCAAGAGAGCTTTAGATTATAAGGCCGAACCCGGCTCTCCCTTTTCCATTTAATGAAATTTATTCTGTCTTCCACAAACAGGGATATGTGGCAAGAAAAAGTAAATTTGTACTGGAAGTGCCACGCCCCTTTTTCTTATAAAACTAATCTTCTTCCATGAATTTAGAATTGATTTTACATACCCCAGTACCAAGTCCCAGTACTCTACCATGAACACCTCTAGAGATAAACAGTAAGAGTAAGTAAGATTTGTACGGCAGGAACCATGTCCCCTTTTCGAATAACGCAAATTCTTCACTTTGAGTATGGAATTAATTTTGTATACACATCTCGGTGCCAAGTTCCAGTCCTCTGCAATAAACACCTCCAGAGATATGCAGCATAGAAAAATCAATTTGCATGGGAGTTGCCACACCACACAGAGTTTTCCAATAACTCTCATTTTTCTCCATGAGTATGGTATTAGTTTCACATACATACATGCATACATATGTATTTCCATACCAACCTTGAGTGCTTTACCCCAAACATTTGAAGAGATATGCAATATGAAATTTTCATTCAGTATGGGAGGTGCTACGCCTCTTTTCCAAAAACGTCCATTTTTCTCCGTGCATATGAACATGATTTCACACAGTGTTGGCAAACTGTTAATCTGATTAAAATTAATCCGATTAAAAATTAACGATTAAAATGTTAATCGCGTTTGTCGATTAAAATTAATTAGTCGTAATCAACTGCACGATTAATGATAACATTTTTTTAGTCGTTAATCGCTGGCTGCGATTACGTTTAATTAATTTAAAACATTAATCCTTAATCCAATTAAAAATAAAATCTGATTAATTTGTCTAGTTTGTCCGAGTTTGAAACCAAACACCAGTTATAGTAAATATTTTGTGTTTTACGCTTATAAAAAGCACGTAATATAAGAAAATAATAATTATTGTTATTAGTAATACATAAACTGGGAACTTTTACAAACCTAGTTTGCAAAACGTTTGTTGGTATATATCTTAATGAAAATGCACACCAGATTGCTTAGATTGATGAGGAAACCCGACTTAGCCATACCGGATTAACTTGCTTTGTGTGCACAGGGAAATTCCAGCATAACTTAATTAATCACCAAACTTACTTGATCAAATTAAGAGTTAATGATTAAAAAATAATTTTTTAATCGCGGTTACCATAACTGTTTAGTCGGATTAAAATTAATCATCATTAACTGTAAACTGATTGAATTTAATCGAATTAACTAACTAATTAAAACATCAATCGATTAATGCCAACATTGATTTCACATACATATCACTATACCAAGTTTCAGTTCTCTCCCACAAATACTTCGAGAGATA
>NW_016163249.1:0-20777 GCF_001687245.7 Rhagoletis zephyria | reverse complement strand
TAAATTTGAGTTGGAAATATTAGAACTCGCCGTGGCACCTCCAAGAAGGTTACACGTTCACGCGTCGTATACCTGGAAACATTTTAAGATAAACTTAGAGGGATTGATATATTTCGTATGCCTAGCGCGCAGACGAGATTTTATAATTTAATAGTTTTAAACGGCCTAAATACCTTAACTCGCTTAAAAAATAACGAGCTATAACGAAATGGGCACAGAAATAAAATCTAACATCATTAAATTATTTTTCCTATTTGTATAAAAGCGCGGGGTGAAACCCGCGGGTATAAGCTAGTTTATATTTATTTTTAATATTTTTATTGAGCTTTGTACCACGATTGTTTATTAGGAAAACATTGACCAATTGGAAATTTGCATGAAAATTTATTGAAATTTCCAGAGTTTTGAACAGTTTAGAAATTATATTTTTATTTTTTTTTTATTGTAGTATGAACTATATTTTTATAAAAAATAGCAAAAAAAATTAAAATAAAAAATATTGTATATCGACATTGTGAAAAACCCTATGTGAAAATATATTTTTTTAATCCAGTGAAATTAATTTATGTTTAAAACTTTTTCTTTCTTTATTGAAAAATAATAAATTATAAAAAACCATTTCTTTTATTACTGCAAAAAAAATATTTTTGGTGCTCTCAAAACCGGTTTGGTACGTTTTTTGGTAGTTTCCCGCCACTATGGATATAAAATATTTAGAACCTTTTTGGGTATGCAGTTTTATAGCCCATAAAATTTTAGTACAACAAAGTGCAAGTCAGCCAAAGAAAAAATATTAAAAATCAAAGCAATTGAAACTTGCACTTTATTATACTAACATTTTATCAGCTATACAACTGCATCTTCCTTTCAATGAACTTCAGAAAAAGCGATGTTTTGCAGTGAGCCAAGCAGAAAAAGTATCAAAAGCAAACACAACTGTTAATTTTTACACTTTTATTTGGAAAACCAATAATAAATAAAATTTTATAATTAAATCGGTAGTTATAAAAAAAATGTTATATTACTTTCTTCAACAAAAACAGAGAATACGCAAGCTTCCTGGCATAACGAAAAACTTATAGGGCCCCTAAAGCACACAAAATTACTACACAACAAAATTGCGCAAACCGTATTTTGGAGAAACGTTTCTCAAGTAAATATATTTCAGCTTTAGAACGCAAAAAAGAATATTAAAAAAAAGAAATTCCTACGCCCATATTTTACAGCACGATCTGGACACCAAAATGTCAACACTAGATTAAAAATTTCGCAGTTGTCTTCATACGCAGCACAAATTATTATACAATAACACAAGCATGAACATAATATCAAAATGATTTTGATTTTAGTGGAATGACTGTGCAATGTAGTACAAACAACCCCATACACCACTCAAACGACCGACGCAAACCCGATATTTTTGTATGGTTTAGGGGCCCTGTTTGGTCAGATGCATAACACTGTGGCTGCTCAAAGTACTTACGCTCGTACATATGGATGTTCATCAGCCGCTTCGAATTCAACCCTAGCACAAGTCACTTACAGACATATGTAAGTATTTTCAAACTTGTGTGCTTAAATAATTTCGCTTTTACTAATTACATACACATGCTTTTGTTAATTATATACTTACGCTTACATTTTACGGTGCATTCTTCTATTGTATATGCACATACTCGGCTACTTATATAATTATGAATTTGTTATTACCTTTTTTCACTAGAAGTCATACCAGGAAAATATTACGGGATCATTCCCATAACTTGTACATGATTTTGCTTAAGAATAAATAGATCTTAAGCGCATAACTGTTGATGAAAAACCTCACTTGAAATAAAGAAAACGGACTGTCAGCGACGAAAGTGTTTTTTTTTCTTAGCTGGAACAAAGTGGCAACCGTGAGAGGACTTGTCACCATATTACTTGTCCTGTCTAAGAAAAGCCAAAGGAAATCTCAATCCATTTCTTTTGACGTTCGTTCGGAGTTTTTTCATCGCACTTGGCATCCTGCACACAAACCTGGGATCATCAGCAGCGTCCGAGGAAGCTGTTGGAGGCAGTGTAGCTGGTGCATCAAATCTTGCAACAATTGCAAATTATCTCTGCTAAGTACAGTATCAATCATCTTTACTTGCCACTCAACATTGTCGTCGCAGCTGAAGAGTCATTACCAGGGAACGGATTTTTAGGACCTAAAAACCTATAAAAAAGGCAAAATAAAGTAACGAAATATGCTGGAAAAGGCAAAATAAAATAGCGAAAAAGGCAGGAAAAGGCACTAGGTATTGCAAAAAAGCAAAATAAGGCACTAAAAAAGACAGAAAATACGAAGAACCATCAAAAAATACATTTATTTTAGAAATGTTTATATTACAAGTAAAAAGAGAAAAACTATGAACTAGTTTCATTATATGAAAAATTTGTACTTTGAATCTTTGACTATTTTATCCTTTCGAGTTTCTAACTCATAAAACTTTAATCTGTATAGTTGTAGTAACATTGAACCACAAGATGCATTTTGAAGTTTTCTGGCAGCATTTTCATTCGATTTTCGCGAAGAAAAGCCTTGAATGTACTTGATGTGTGCTCGAAGTAAGTTGGTACAAGTAAAGCCCAATTTAAATATGGAACGTTTGAAACGTTCATATTAGCAGGAACAAGGGCGTTTTCCTCGCCCTTTACAATTTTACCCACGCCCCTTATTGTCTCCAAGCAAACGTTTGCTGAGAAAACGGCTTTGAATTTTTTCAACACCAATTTGGCAAGAGGTCCCTGCGCTTCTATAAGCCGCATGGGCATGAGTATATTTTTTAATCTAAAAAAAAAAAAGATTGTAAATGCTAAAAAAAATATCTTAAAAAAGGTAAAAAAGGCAAATATCTTAAAAAAGGCAAAAAAAGGCAACATCAAATGTGTATATATGGAATCAGGGAAAGCTAAATCGTGGACATTCTTAATCGAATATACTCTATCTCTTTAGCAGAAAAAAAGGCAATTTCCATAAAATCCGTTCCCTGGTCATGACATTTCGCTATATTTCGTCGTAGAAAAGGTATCACCCTACAACAATAAGCATCCCGCAGCCTTGCAGTTCCTAAGTAATCTGCGGTCAGTCAGTCAGCCAATTGTCGCTATCGTATACATTTGCACAACTCACTACATACTATATTTTTCCTTAAATCTACTATTACTACACCTTTTCAAAACTATCATCTCCATAGCTAAGCAGTATTCATCAAAATGGTTAGCAATAGTCCGAAAAGCATGCGCGAACTCTCTGACGAGGATCAGGTGCATCTATGTTCTCTTAGGAAAATGAGTTCAATTATCATTCGCAACATACTCAGCATGAAACAACGAATAAGCGACGAAGAGGGTGAAATTGATACCTCTGTCCTTGAATGTCGTTTGCAAATTGTTGAATCGTACTTTCAACGGATTTCCGAGGTGCATAACAATGTTGAAATCCTAGTCCTTACTGATGTTTCGAGAACGGAGATTGAAGAAATATACATTGAAGCAAAATCGAAACTCTTGTCGTTAATCAATTCCAGAAGCCGCGCGACCGAATTTAATTCTAGTGTGTTCAATGCTACATCATATATAAGCAATCCTCATCAAAACCGTCTACCAACACTTAAATTGCCGAAGTTCGATGGAAAGTATGCGAACTATAAACGCTTTTTCCGCGCATATTCCAACATGGTGCATGATGACCCACAATTCCTAAGGTTGACAAATTCAATTATCTCTGAAACTGTCTTTCAGGACCAGCCTTAAGCGTCATCGAGCCATTTCAGGTAACAGAAGAGAACTACCCGAAAGCTTTGCAGCGACTTAAGGAACGGCACGACAACAATGTGCTGATCTTCCGAGACTATATCGCATCACTTTTTGGTATTCCAGTTATGAAAACTTCGGACGCTGTTACCTTGCGGAACATCATCGATACCGTTGCAGCACTTCGAGAGTATCTTCATTCACTGGGATCATAAAAAGACTTCGTGAATTCAATGCTCATTTATATTGTTTTATCTACATTAGATTCGGATTCGAAATCGGCCTATAACCAAAAGCAATGATTTGAAGCTCTGCCATCGTGGGACGATTGCTACAAATGGTTGAGTCGTCATTGCCAATACTTAGAGATCTGTTCCAAAAAAGACAATTGAAAGGCATCCCCTCGGGACGGCAAACTCAATGGTAAGCGAACTGCTAATTCTTTCGTCAGTGCTAAGTCTAGTTGTTTGCATTGCAAACACGTAGAACATAGCATCAACAATTGCTCATCGTTTCTATCTTTATCAGCCACGCAACGCTTCGATTTCGTGAAGCAATCCGGAGCTTGTATTAACTGTTTGCGAACGGGGCACATGGTGTCCAAGTGCCCATCGCACTCTCGTTGCCGTGATGTAATACCAACAGCCTTAATCCACATCCAAGATAAATTTGGTCTAATTCAGCCAGCACGCGCCCTGTTGGATTCATGTTCAGAGTTAAATTTCATAACGGAAGTAACTGCTAAACGTTTGCAACTTAAGAGAAACTCATCAACTCTGGAAGTGTCAGGTATTTCAGACATTCAAACTAATATAAAATTTGCTAAACGCGACAATCAAATCTCATATTGGAGATTTTACTTGGTCATCCCATTTCGCCATAACAAAACGTATTTCCGCACAAGAACCATATGAGCTCAGTGACACATCTTATTGGAACATTCCCCCCGTAATCCAGCTTGCTGCTGTTGCCATTGTTTTATAATGTCATTTAAAATGCAACATTTAGCACTTTCGAACATATGTTTTCAAAGAGCGTTCATGCTATCGCATTTAGCAAATGTGCATTTACGCGAGCTCGATATCGTATGCTTTTGACAAACAGCCGTGATCCAGTCGCTTATTCAGATCCGCATCTATCACTATCAATTCTCACGGAGAAGATAATGTGCAAAAAATTCTACTGAAAGGGAAAAATTTAATTTTAAACCAAAAATTCAGTACTAAAACTTGAATTGGTTAAACCATAACCGAAAATTTGTTAGTGTATATATTCATTTGTCGGTGCTGTTAATTAAATATTCCTCACTTAATTAGGAAACAAAACAAACAGAGCTGATCACAAATTGATCCAGATTTCTATCAGCTTCACTACTTAGACTGCTACGCCTGGCTGGTCAGGCATGCGGTCGTACGAACAAGATGAATACAACTAAAAATGAACAACAAAAGCAAAATCAAGGTACAAACAAGCAACAACAACAAGCTAACAACAACAGCAACTACAAGACTAGGAACACAAATAGCACAAAAGCAGTCAGTCCGGATCGACGACCTCGCGCGACTCCGTGAAGAACGAGAAGGGACGCCACTTGGATAGAAGGGCGAATCCACCAACTCTTCCTCCCGCAGGGAAACCCGGTTCGCTGTCCGACCCCAGGAGGTTGGGGCTTAGTGGCTCCGGGGCGAGGCACTATGTGAGATACATTGAACAAGGCAAGACTCCCGAGGTAGCTAGGGAGCTAGCTCTCGCTAGATCGGCCCCACAAGGGTCGAGTAAGCGGGACTCTGAGCGCTACGACAGTACGACCGCACCCGCGAATGAGCGGAAGAGCGGGCATCAGCAGCAGACCAGGCAGTATGGCTCTCGCGAACAGACCGCACCCGCCGCTGGGCGGAAGAGCGGGCATACCAGCGAGGGTCATAAACCGGCGCCCGCTGAGAAGCGGAGTGACGGACAGCACCTTGCTAAGGGTGGTAGGCACGACAGGCACACTGGCGAGACCGCACCCGCTTACAAGCGGAAGAGCGGGCATAGTCGCTATGATGAGAGGTACAGAAACCAGGACAACAAGGTGGAGGGCTCCGGTGAGACCGCACCCGCGAAGCGGAAGAGCGGGCAGTTAACACCAAACACTCCGGCCCCAAAGAAGCAGCGGGAGTATCCACCCCCTCCAACATCGGGACCCGGGGGTAAGCATCTGGAGCCAGCGGCTTCTCAGGGTGGAGTAGGGCAAACGCCTAGCTACTCTGATGCACTAAGGGGCATAAGGGTTGCGGTGCTGCCTTGTGACTACCCTGCGGAGGCGCTGAGTCCGGATGAGCTAACTGCCCTACAGGACGCCATAATGGACGAGGTGTTCAAAGGGTGGACGCATCCGCTTGCATTCCGCGGGGTGTACTACCGTCCAGGCATGCTCCTGGTAGATTGCAAAGATGAGAACACGGCTAAATGGCTAGAGGAGGTCACACCGAAATTAGGCAGTTGGAAGGGGCCCTGCTGTGCGTGAAACGGGGAGATGATATCCCAACCATGCACAACATGACCATCTTCCCGCCGAGAAGTGCTGACAAATCGTCAGACTATGCGTTAGGGCTGCTAAGGGCGCAAAACGGGGGTCTCAACACCACAGCGTGGCGCGTAATCTCAAGCAGCATAGAGGACAACGGCCTGCGTTTGAACGTCGGCATTGATGAGGCCTCATTTAGCAATGTCCGAAGGGCGGGGTACAAGCTGAACTACAGGTTCAGTTTTGTCACCATGCGGCCTTGGCGACCGAAGGCTGCGGAAGAGAAGGAGGGAGGCGAGGAAGCTATGCAGGTGGATGGAAGTCTGCCGGCTGAAGCAACCTCACAGGCAACCACTTCAGGTGAGGGCGCGCAGTCCTCTGAGCCGACACCTCTGGCCCAATCTTCCGACGAACGAGGTACCAATGTGCGAGATACAGCAGCTCTTATACAGGGGCAAGGCCCCTCTATGCAGGAGCTGCTCGAGGGTATTAATTTGAGGAGGCTAGAGCTTGACAGAGGAAGCGAGAGCGAACTAAGGCTCTCGGACCTGGAAGAGCAATTATAAGGCACCCACCGCCCTTGTCAGTAGCCCAGATCAACCTGCACCACGCGGTTGCGGCCTCGGCTGTAATTGTAAGCAGGTTTTCTACGGACGATCAGGACATAGTACTGATTCAGGTGCCGTGGACATACAAGGGCCAGGTAAGGGGCCTCAAAAGAACACACAGTAAGGTAATATGGGACCTCTCCGTTGAGAGGCCTAGAGCATGTGTAATGGTCAGGAATGATATCGATTTTTTCTGCATTACAGAGTTTTTAAGCCAGGATCTGGTAGCAGTACAAGCGACGCTTTGGGTGGAAGGAAGACCCAGGAACATAGTGTTTGCTGCCGCATACTTTCCGGGGGATAACCACAGCATTCCCCCTGCAGAGGTACAAGACCTGGTGGAGCATTGCAGAAGAGCCCGACTTCCTTTAATCCTCGGTTCCGATGCGAATGCCCACCACGTTGAGTGGGGCAGCACCGACATCAACAAACGGGGTGAGTCCTTACTTGAGTACATTCTAAGTGAAGATCTGTATATAAACAATGTTGGGCAATGTCCAACATTTGTCACTAGAGCCAGGCAGGAAGTCCTTGACCTGACTCTCAGCAACGATCTGGGTAATAATCTGATTGGACAATGGTGGGTGTCTTCGGAACCCTCCTTGTCCGACCACAGGATTATCCGCTTCTTGCTGGGAGTGCAGGCCAGAGCAGGGATTCCGAAGAGGAACCCCAGGAACACCGACTGGGAAAAGTATAGGAAATTACTAGATTTTAACCTACCTGGGTTAGAGAGGGACCACAAAAAAGGCGGCTGTATGGCATTAGAGCATAAAGTTAATAGGCTAACAGATATAATTACTGATGCCTTTAACTATAGCTGCCCCGAGACACAACCAAGGGGGAAAGGGAAAACTGTGTGGTGGTCTCGGGAACTCTCATCCATCCGGAAAGACACGCGCAGGCTGTTCAACAGGGCTAAGCGCACAGGATGCTGGGCAGAGTATGCGGTTAGTCTAACAAAGTACAGCAAAGAGATTAGGAACGCGAAAAGGGAAAGTTTCAGAACCTTCTGTGAAGGTATTTCGAATACCCCGGCCGCTGCGAGGTTACATACGGCTATAGCCAAAGGAACTATTGAATCGGAGCTTGCGCTTAAGCTCTCAGATGGCACCTACACCAACAGTAGAGAGGAGAGGGCCATCGCCCTGATGCTAGCACACTTCCCGGAGGCCTCTAATCTGATGGAGGAGCTGGAGATCCAGCGATCTAGGCCGCGACCATCTGATTGGAGACTGGCGAGAGGTATTTTCACTCAGTCTTCAGTCGGATGGGCGCTAGGCTCGTTTGAGCGGTACAAGGCTCCGGGGGTAGATGGCGTCCGGCCAGTGATGTTACAGCAGGGCGGTGAGAGTGTAATACCGCATCTCGTGGACATAATGAGAAGCAGTCTGGCAGAAGCGTATGTCCCACGGTTGTGGCGAAGGGCGCGAGTAATCTTCATCCCGAAAGTGGGTAAAAGGGACTACTCGCTAGCGAAGTCGTTCAGACCAATAAGCTTAACCTCCTTTGTGTTAAAAGCAATGGAGAAGATTTCAGATAACCACATTAGATCAACCATTCTGAGGGATATACCCCTGCACTCCAGTCAGCATGCATACAGGGCTGGAAGGTCCACGGACACAGCCCTGTACCAACTGACAACCGAGATTCAGGGGGCCCTCGAATGCGGTGAATCAGTGCTCTGCGCCTTTCTCGATATAGAGGGCGCATTTGACAACACGTCACACTCTGGAGTGCGCAGGGCATTGGAGAGGAGAAACGTGCAGTCAGCGATCTGCAATTGGGTGGATGCGCTCCTGCGTACAAGGATAGCTGAAATCGAGGTAGGGGACAGCGTGGTACAATTTCAGACAACAAAGGGTTGCCCGCAGAGAGGAAACTTATCACCCCTTCTGTGGAGCCTAGTGGTGGATGAACTTCTTCAACTTCTCTCTGACAATGGTATCCGCTGCCAAGGCTATGCGGATGATATAGTGATTATTGACAGGGGGAAGTTCGAGAGCACCCTCTGCGACATCATTCAAAGAGGCTTAGGCATCACGAAGGGATGGTGCAACAAGTTAGGACTTATCATAAATCCTGCCAAAACCGCCGTCATTCCTTTTACTAGGAGAAGAGCCCTTCCGGGCATGAGGAACATAACCTTGGAGGGGGTCGCGGTTTGCGTCGCCAGCGAAGTGAACTATCTGGGAGTAATCCTAGACACCAAACTTCTATGGAAGAAACATGTCGACGCGATCACCTCCAGGACCACGAAAGCGTTAACGGTGTGTAAGCGTCTGGCGGTAAAATCCTGGGGTTGTACGCCCAGGATCCTGAGATGGCTTTACATCATGATAGTACAGCCAATGATCACTTATGGGGCGGTAGCCTGGGTTTCAAGAACTACTCTAGCCACGGTGAGACAATCGCTCACCAAGCTACAACGACTGGCATGTGTCTGTATAACAGGAGCGATTCGCACTTGTCCGACGACAGCGCTGGAAGTAATCCTTGAACTTGAGCCTCTTCATATAACCATAGAGCAGGCAGCCAAAAGAACTCTGCTTAACATTGCGAGAGAGGGATTTGGAAAAGGTAAAGTCGACAGCGCTGGAAGTAATCCTTGAACTTGAGCCTCTTCATATAACCATAGAGCAGGCAGCCAAAAGAACTCTGCTTAACATTGCGAGAGAGGGATTTGGAAAAGGTAAAGACGACAGCGCTGGAAGTAATCCTTGAACTTGAGCCTCTTCATATAACCATAGAGCAGGCAGCCAAAAGAACTCTGCTTAACATTGCGAGAGAGGGATTTGGAAAAGGTAAAGACGACAGCGCTGGAAGTAATCCTTGAACTTGAGCCTCTTCATATAACCATAGAGCAGGCAGCCAAAAGAACTCTGCTTAACATTGCGAGAGAGGGATTTGGAAAAGGTAAAGACGACAGCGCTGGAAGTAATCCTTGAACTTGAGCCTCTTCATATAACCATAGAGCAGGCAGCCAAAAGAACTCTGCTTAACATTGCGAGAGAGGGATTTGGAAAAGGTAAAGTCGACAGCGCTGGAAGTAATCCTTGAACTTGAGCCTCTTCATATAACGATAGAGCAGGCAGCCAAAAGAACTCTGCTTAACATTGCGAGAGAGGGATTTGGAAAAGGTAACGTCATTTCCACTAGGAGTATGGAGAAGCTAGGGTCCTCGCTCCCACTAGCCCTGCTACCTAGAGATGACATAGGAAAGACCATAGTCTATGAGAAGAGATTCAAAATAGAGCTCTGCAGTAAGGCGACCTGGAGTGTCTCCGCTTTCGAGGCATTACTTCAGGGTTGCACTCTGCACTGGTACACGGATGGCTCGAAGACCCCAGAAGGAATAGGTGCTGGAATTGTGGGACCCAGGGCCAGGTTTTCTGTTCCTATGGGGAAATATCCGAGCATCTTTCAAGCAGAAGTCTATGCTATCTGCCTATGTGCGGATACAATCATGGGTAGAGGGTATAGAAACGAGAGAATTATAATCCTTAGCGATAGCCAGGCAGCACTCAAGGCCCTCATATCCTATGAGATCAAATCGTCGCTGGTCCTGGAGTGCATTGAGAAGCTTAACTCCCTGGGTAGACACAATAACATCAAGTTAGCGTGGGTACCTGGTCACAGGGGAGTAGAGGGTAACGAGGCGGCTGACTGCCTCGCGAGAGTGGCGGCAGCCACCACTCCAGTTGACCCTGAGCCCTTCATAGGAGTGGATCCCAACACACTAAAGGAGGAGCTTAGGAGAGAGAGGATCACTATGAGGGATCTAAACTGGCAAAGATCGTCAGGAATGCGTCAGACAAAGAGTTTACTGGGAGGCTATAACAGAAGGAGATTCCAAAGCTTAATTGACCTCCAAAAAGGGCAGCTTAGAATCATAACAGGTATACTCACAGGTCACTGCAGGCTGAGAGGACATCTATATAAGCTGGGGATATGGTCGAGTGACCTGTGTCGGTTCTGCGACACTACCAGCGAGACACCTCTTCACATCCTCACCGAATGTGATGCAGTCTGCAGAAGACGTGAGAGAAGTTTAGGCTCAGTGTGGCCACAGCTTAGGCACATTATCTCCCTATCTCCTAAGGCACTGTTAAATTTTCTCAGGGAATTAGGTTTAGAGGAGGTATTGTGAAGAGTGGAGGGCACAATAGACCAATAGGTCGCGGTGCAAACCTCGTTTCATTATTTATCTATCTATCTATCTATCAGCATCACATCGATGTTGAATTTGCGCATCTTTTCTTTTCCAAATAATGTAAAATAGTAAATGAAATCTCGATCGGCGATCACTGGAACGCAGCTAGCAAATGTATACGCGAAAAAGGAATGTTGCCACTTTTTCTCATTAAACCGAATCGTGGAAATTTTTGAAGATCAAAGTGTTGCTTTTAGCATTTAGACTCTTAATGCAGAAATGGAGTTGCATTTAGTTGCATTTAGGTGACGACTTTTGTATGGATAAATGTACATTTACAGTAGCATTTAGAGCTAAATGTGCCTTTACGCGTAAGCAAAAACAACCCATAAGCCACAACGCATTGATTTATTACTCGACACATAAATCTTTTTTGAGTGTCTTCAAGATGGTACAATCTCTCTTGGAGAAAGTTTGCCAATTCTGCACAACAGTAAGTCAGGTTTGATAGTTGGAGGCAAATTTGAAAGGGCTTCAAGGCCTCATCCCTTGGTATGCAATATAGCATTAAGCTCAAAACCGCTTGACATCGACTCGTTTCTTCAGCGATTCTTGGTGGTCGAAGATTTTACACAAGCGTCATTTACATTTTCAGATGAACAACGTCGATGCGATCAACAATTGATTGAAACTAAAGTCCAGCGCAAGTGTATTTGCCGCATTTCATTCAATAAGTACTCCTTGCATTGTACTCTACTCCCAACACATTGTTATTCTTTTTCCGCATACATACACTACTTGGCGTTGAGAGAGTAAACACTTGACGTACTTGCTATTACTCCACCAAAATAGGTACTCTACTTTCTCTCATCGCGTACGAGAGATATTTGCTGCTGCCGAAAGGGAGTAGCAAATTTACTCTCTGTATACTTGTAGTACTGTAAGTACTTGCGTATTAAATTTCAATTCTGGTTGTTAGCCTACTAGTTGATATCGTTTGCGGCGCTGGTCAGTGAAATTGAAAGAGTAAAAATAGAATATGGAAATTGACGATGTAAGGAAATGTTTACGGCCTTATTTATAAAAAATAACGTAGATTCAGACAGTTGTTTAATGTGACATTTTCATAAAACTTTTGTATTCAAGCAGCTTTTTAAATCTATGTATGTACTTATATTTTTATGAAAGTATTATTTCTCGTTTCTAATTTTCTATAAAACTATTCGCAGTCATTAACCAACAAATAAGTTGTCAAAAACAACAACTGCTATACGAAATAAAATTATTAATGGCAAATCAAAGTTTTGAAAAGTGCCGATTTTCACATTCGATAGTTGGACATGGTAGCGACGAGATGTACGAGCATTTTTTCTTAAGAGCTGCATACTGATTTATAAATTTTTTTTATAGAAGCAAATTGTTTCCATTTATTGTACGTAATTTTATATGAATTTTTAGTTTTTCTTGAGAGCCTTTAAAAATAAAAAATAAAATCGAAATATATACATATGTACATACATACACAGCCATATAACTNTACATATGTACATACATACGCAGCCATATAACTTGATTTCAAGAGAAACGAATTTTCATTGGGCACGTTCAGAAGGCGCAACAGCTCAGTAACTGGTGCGATTGCACCTTCTGAACGCGTTGTTGCGTACTTCTGATCAACTGAATAATTGCGTGTTAGATGATCGTAATATTTTTCTGATCATTTGAGACAACATGTTGGTGTGTACCTTTGAGAGTTGAATTTGACAGCTAATGTATGAAGTCGTTCAGAAGACGCATAACAATTACTGATTTTTTTTAGGAACGGTTGCGCTCAACTGCTGCGCCTACTGAACTTACCCATTGACAGCTTTTTTTTTTTGATAACACTCTGCGACAGCTCAAATCGGTATTGAGTAAAACCAAATGCAAGAGATAGTTTTTGAATTTCATTGAAATTTTTTTTTGTAGAGGTGTATTAATGGCGATATAAAAACTTTATCCGATTTTTTTAAATCGAAACTACATTTTTACATATGTACATATGTACATGCATACATAAATATATTTAATATGAAATTGAAATTTTCACATCAATTTGCGCTATCTTCAAACCCATGGTTTCAATTGTACGCATATCGTCAGGGTTTTCTCCACAACTTGGTTTTGCTGCAGTGAAGCGACAGAGAAAGTGACGCGAAAAAATATATGCGGACACTTATATATGTATCTATGCACATACGTATCTATGCACATATGTATCTATGCACATACATACATACATACATATGTTCTTAGGTATGTATANATGGGCTATAAAACTGCATACCAGAATTTTCTCTGAAGATTCTGATTAAAAAGTTTGATATTTTGGTGAAAATTTACAGAATTTTAATAATTTTTGTACAAAGGTTGAAATCTGAATTTATTCGTTGTTTGTTGTATACCCAGCTTGACTTTTGTATAAAAATAATAAACATTAAATAAACAAAAGACAAATAGCAAAAACTGACCAAAATAACGCACTCCTATTATTTTGTGGACCACTGTATATGTATATATTTTAGGTGAAAGTACGGTTTGCTCGTCGCTCTCTTCATCGCTCCACAACATTCCTGTCCTTAGTTTTATTCAGATACCACAAATGTATGTTTTCTTCGAAAATACTCAAGTACTACCAGTAGAGTACTCTACTGTCAAATACCTTTTACTCACAGTAGTTGTGGAAGGCAAAGTAAATACTCTACGCGTCTTGCTATTGATCGGTAGTTTACGTACGCTTGCAGAAACTGGTTTATGCTTACTCACACTTGACCCGAACGACGAGAGTAAAGGAGGGAAAGTATTTCCGCGGCGATCGGATGTCTTGTTAGGCCGTTTAAGTGGAATTGCGCAGGAGTTTAATTGAAACCGTCAAAGTTCAAAGCAATGGCCGCATAAAGGTTAGGTTGCCATTTAAACTTTCGCCAGAAATATTAGAAACCTTTTTCGACAGCGCAAAGAAGAGATTTTTCTCGCTTGCTCACGACAAATCTTTAAAAAGTATGTAATCTGATTTCAAAAAGGAATACTTGGCACTTGGCCACATGTCTTCAATTACTGATTTCGATTTCGGAAATTCGCATTACGCCATTCCACATCACTGTGATCTTAGACCACAAAGTACTACTACCAAGCTTGGTGAAGTTTTCGACGCTTCCTCGGGGGCTACATCGAACTACTCATTGAACAATATACTCATGGTTGGAGCCACCATTCAACCGGAGTTAATAATCACCCTCTTATCATTTCGGTTACATCGGTATGTATTAACTGCTGATATTTCGAAAATGTATCGACAGTTTTTAGTTGACGAACAAGATCGGCGATATCAGCTCATCCAGATGAGACTCATGAACCATTACAGCTCTTTCTACTCAATACTGTTACGTATGGCTTGGACGCTCAATGAGGACGCCCATCCAGCCGCTGCATCAGTCATTCGAGAGAACTTTTTCGTTGACGATTTACTGACTGGTGCGGAGAGCATAAAATGCTTAAAATCCCTCAAGGTCGAAATCATAGAAGTTCGTATGTCGGCAGGTTTGTCGCTAACTAAGTGGCACTCAAACTTCTCACAGTTGTCTGACGGTTCGTGTAACGAAATCGCTATTAAAACAAATGAAGAGGTTATTACCAAAGCTTTAGGCATATCATGGAAACCTTCAGCAGATACATTTTGCTTCCGCTATGACTTGCCAGATACGCAGACCATCACAAAGCGAACTGTAGTATCAGTCATAGCAAAAATATTTAATATTATTGAGTTATTAAGCCCCATTATTATTCGCGGCAAAATATTAATGCAGGAGATTTGGCTTCCAAAAATACAGTGGGATGAAACCCTACCTCACGATTTAGAAAACATTTAGTTGCAAATAAAATCTGACTTACAATTCATAAACAACATAGAGTTGCCTCGTCCCGTCTTCACATCAACAAATTCCAGTTGCGAATTTCATGGTTTTGCAGATGCTTCTCAACTCGAACTTATGGGTGTTGCATTTACGCACGGTCAATCGATGGCGACACTCATTTCATTTCATTTCATTTATTCCATTTTCTTAATGCATACCGATTAACACAGTATTCTAAATTCATGTTGCGTTCAATAAGTATATCAATGCTGCATTAGAAAAGTTGATGGCATTATTTATATTACAAAGTAAAATAGTTTTAAATGCCAATTTCAATGAATAGTAGTATACATTTTGTGGGGTGAACATTGGAAAAAAAGTAAACAAATATTGTAATAACGTTAGAAAGAATCAATACAAAGAGTCGATACAAATCCAAGAGACTCCAAAGAGAGAAAAAAACTATATTTACATTACATACATTATTTTATGATATGCTCAGATTATAATATGGACCTCAGCAAGGCTTCAATTTCACAGTGGTTTAAGTTGAACAGGTGAACTTTGACATTTTTTTCTTATTTTTCATTTCTTATGACCTGTACAGAAGCAGGAAGTGAGTTGAGCAATTTACAAGAGGCGTATATATAAAAACATCTAGAGTGAGACGTACGAGCGAGCAAGTATCCAGATTTTATGAAAAAAAGTTTTACAACTTTAAAACAGTATAATTGNTTCAATTTCACAGTGGTTTAAGTTGAACAGGTGAACTTTGACATTTTTTTCTTATTTTTCATTTCTTATGACCTGTACAGAAGCAGGAAGTGAGTTGAGCAATTTACAAGAGGCGTATATATAAAAACATCTAGAGTGAGACGTACGAGCGAGCAAGTATCCAGATTTTATGAAAAAAAGTTTTACAACTTTAAAACAGTATAATTGTCGCACCGGCAATATATTAAGCATTCTAAAAAATTGCATAGAGTGAGTTTTACGATTTGCGTTACAGATACGTCTAATTGTGCACTTTTGAATTGTAATGATGGAGGACAATTTACTAGACGAAGCACCACCCCAACAACTGATACCGTATTGCAGCTTCGATTGAAATATTCTGTAGTAAACCATTTTTAGTGTAGAAGTAGAACAAAACTTTTTAAGGCGGTATAAATGACGACTGGTTTAGAGAAAGTATTGTTTTAGCGTATTTAAATGTTCAGCCCGATTTAAGCGATTGTCAATTACTTCTCCTAGGTATTTAAAGTTTTCAACATTTTCAAGCTGGAAACAAGTATCGTCGCAGTTGGCGGTGCACGCGAAATACTTTTTTGACTCATTCAGAAAGCACTCATGATTATGCAAAATAAAATGCAGACAATCTGAAAACTGAAACAAAATATCACATATATGAATAGAAAACCTGAATATTCTTCAAGAAAATCAGAAGCCGGCATTGAATGTAGTCTGTATACTGCACTCTTGAAGTTAAAATTGAACGACGTACATTCATATACGTCACGCACAAAAACTTCAACACCCCCAGCACTGTAGCTATCGTTTGTGTTAGCAAAAAAGTTATAACTTGGTACTTTATAATCATTTTTCTCATATGAGAAAATCCATATTTCAGACACATAAATTATATCTGGTTGAATATTTAAAGCTTCAAGATTACATACAAATACATCAAAATTTTGCCTTAGACTACGTATGTTTTGGTGAACATCTAAGAAATTGTTTAAACCTTCTCAGTGAGAATTAAGTATTACATTATTGCTTGTGAATGCTCAGACTAGTTTACTACTTGTAACTAGTCTTTTATCAAATTGAAGTCTTCGAATGTTCTGATAATGATAACCCGCGCATTGTCAGCTTTTTTCATGCAAAAACTAGTTTTACCAAGCCATTAATATTTATAACGTTTTTCTTTTTTAATTTTGTACACAGCCGTAAACAAAGCTCGATTATACCTCGTAAGAGAATCGTTTATATGAATTCTCTTATTAGAAGAATCATCAAATAATTGAGTGGTCAACTTGTGTGCTTTGATTTTTCTGGCTGCCATAACTCTTTTCTTAATCTCATTAGACATAAAAGAAGAAGCATCGAACAAAAGGCAGTATTGCCAAGTTTAGAAGTTGAAAAAGCACCCAATTTTTATTGATGTATTTTATGGCCTTTATATGAATACATAATTTTATTGTAAGGATGCCGATTCAAATTAATAAAAATCAATGTTTCTTGCACAACGGTCGATTTCTCCTGGCATGATTGAAGGTGCTGCACATATTTCGTTGTCGCTTATGATTGTCACTGTGCCATGATTTTGTTTAAATTTTTGTAAAATTGCTTAGCACACTTACGATTGCTATAAATTTTGCTTCCATTTTTTTAAGATTTTCTAATTTGAAGTCTTCAAACTAAAAGCAAATGCTGTCAAATCGACGAGGAGAGGGTTAGCGGTCCGCGAATGGCGCGACCTTTATTTTCTGGATGGTGGCATATAATATTACGAGCAGGTAACGAGGCAGTTTTCGGTTTTATGCTTTTTATCCCACATTTGTCAACTTGAGAAGGTGAGATCGAGACTCCCAGAGCGTCAACGATTATTTTCTGCACACAAGCTTCAGCATTGCTACTGTTTTGCTGTGGTACGCCAGTTATTTCGATCACGTTCTCATGTTCTTTTTGCTCTCTCCAATGTATTTTACTCTCCAGCTTTACTACTTTCTCTTCTAAAGTCTTGTTCTCTTCAGATAGCACGCTCACTGATTTAAGCATATCGGTGTTAATCCGTTTCAGACTTAGAATCTCTTCATAAAGGTGCTGAAGAGTTATTGTCTTATTCACATTATTCACATTGTTTGCTCAGAAGGTGGTTGACCCGTAACTTTGTTTTCTTGCTTTGATGCAGTATATCGAAAGCACGGGTCGTTGTTTTGATGATTTTTGTTATTTGCGCTAGCCGTTTTTGTGTGTTGCTGCCTATGTAGTGCACTCCCTTGTCCATCAGGTATACCTTGCATTGCTTGCTGTTGGTTTTGTAGCGTTGACGGCTTCATACCTGGCGAAATCAAATCACCTTCCCGCGGAGAAATGCTAGTGGGCAGCTGAAAATTCACAGGTGTTGCAGATGAAGAGTGATCGTCTGAAGCCGGCACCGGCTGTATAAGCATAGACTTTCGGCGAACACCATTGCATTTATCGCGTCGATACTTTACATTGCTATATATATACCTTTCATATACTCGACGTCGGATTGCTTTAGTTTGACACACGCAAAATGAAATATGTGCCTGCAGTCAGTACAAGTGACTTTGCCACTGTCAGCACGGTCAAATTTTTGTGCGCAAATTACACAGTTCATAATAAAACTTGTTGAATATGTCTTGGTTAAATTTAAGTTTGATGTAAACGGAATGGTTTCAATGCGCGCACCCCACACACACTCAGAACACGTCTACTCTCCGCGACAGTTGAACAAACAAAACAATGCTCATCATTGCCAAATCAAAGGTAGCACCTATTAAGGCACAATCGCTTCCACGACTGGAACTGTATGCAGCGTTTTTGCTAAGTCGAACTTGCCGAAAAATTCAACATAACTTAATTAAATATTCTTCTCAAGATTGCTTTTGGACAGATTCAGAGATAGTTCTTCAATGGATTCCAACTAACTCGTCAGCACTAAATTGGTTTGTGGCAAATAGAGTATCAGAGCTCCAGGAAAATTCTGCCGGAATAATTTGGAAACACGTTCCGACTAAGAAGAATCCAGCTAACATATTTTGGGTCGAGCGCCATCAATCTTTTGGATACAATTTGGTTTACAGGACCCATATTTTTGTCTAAACAGTCTGCAGAATGGCCTGTGACTTAAAAGGCAGCTAACGTCACCCATCAAGATCTGGAACGTCGCAAAGCTGTGTATTTCAAGTGTAGTAATAGTAGCACCGATGGAGCCATCATCAGATCAATTATCAACCGTAGTTCATCGCATTATCGGCTGCTTCGCACAGCATCGTACGTCCTTCGCGTTTTCAACAAGGTTCCTGTTAATACATACCTCAGTGATTCAATGATACTACATGCGCCACATACACAATTGGAGCGGACCATCTGGAGACTTATTTCACTAATTCAACAAATCGAGTTCGCAGATGAGATTGAGTGCATTCGAAAACAGAAGCAGGTGAAATCGTTCTTACAAAAACTAACCCCTTTCTTGCATGAAATGAAATTTGGCGATCTCGCAACTTCTATTCTCAGAGTTGGCGGTCGTCTATCGAAGGCACCAATACCTTTTGACGCAAAATTCCCCGCTCTACTCCCAAAGGAACATCGATTCACTCAACTTTTCGTGGACTACCTTCACCGAAAAAATTTCCACGCCGGCCCAAAGTTTATTGCGCGAAAAGATGTGGGTAATAAACGCAAGATAAATTGTAAAGAAAACTGTGCGAAACTGTATCCATTGCTTCCATTATAAGTAAAGGCTTATGAACCAAATAATGGCAGATTCCCCTGCCGATCGTGTACAAGTTCGAAAACCTTTTCTTATTAGCGGAGTGGATTTTTGCGGTATTTTCGCTACAACTTATC
Organism: Rhagoletis zephyria; assembly: GCF_001687245.7. Classification (NCBI taxonomy): domain Eukaryota; kingdom Metazoa; phylum Arthropoda; class Insecta; order Diptera; family Tephritidae; genus Rhagoletis; species Rhagoletis zephyria. The sequence continues at coordinate 1,232 of NW_016163249.1, read as the reverse complement.
GCCTTCGAGGAAAATCGCCCTACAAAGCTTATATAGCAATTTTTATCTGCTTAGCATCGAAAGCAATACATGCTGAGGTCGTATCCGATTTATCTACAAATAATTTTTTACTTTGCATGAAACGTTTTATAGATCGGCGTGGCATTCCTCAACTCATTTACTGTGATAACGCTACCAATTTCATTGGAGCTCAGGCCAAACTGAAGGAGCTGCAGCATCAGTTTTTCAACAAAGCAGCAGTCGATGACATGTCCAGCTACAGCAACATCACTGGTTTCGAATTTGGCTTCATTCCACCACGCGCCCCACATTTCGGTGGTATATGGGAGGCAGCCGTGAAGTCGATAAAAACGATTCTCATAAAAAATATTTCCAAGGCTCACCTAACCTACGAAGAGTTGAAGACCGTCATCGTAGAAGTGAAAGCTATCCTGAATTCTCGACCGTTAACTCCACTATCTACCGATCCTAATGATGGAGAAGCATTGACACCAGGACATCTGTTGATTGGCACATCCTTGCTATCGATCCCAGATAAGAACATTGATTTCAACACCACGTCCCCCCTAACATGTACCTTGTGTATACCTACACAAGAACCGCAAACAGCAAAAAACCGATTGGACTCAACATATATTTCTTTACAAAATTTATATCCCTGTCTTTATAGTGCACTCGATAAAATCGTATTCAAAAGAAGACAAAATCTGTTATTTTAATACGACATTTATTTTAATAAATAATCTGCGCGGTTGACCGAAATGGAAACAAACAATAATTGTAATTTATTATAACAATAATTCGAATTTAAAACGGGCTGTATAAAGAAAACCAGCCTATTTTCACTTCACGTCAAATGAGTGATGCGTTTATACTTGTTTTCTAACTGATGTGAGAAACAAAAAACCGATTTGAAAACAAATTGAAGTCAAAACACTTTTCAACTTCAACATGTTTTGAAATTTAGTTAATGTATCCGTTTTGAATCACAGCGAACTGGGTCAACGCGCTTTATGTGTCGGTATAAACAAAGTAATAGTCGCAGCGAGTATCGCACTTAAAATAACGCTTTTGGGAACTCTGGTCGCGTGACTACGCAGTCTACAACAACGTTCAAAGTGGTTAAAACTAGAAGCCAATATAGAAGTAGGACAAATGGTCATCATTCACGAGGAGAACTTGCCCCCGCAGCATTGGATTCTTGGTAGAATTGTGAACACAGTTCCTGGTTC
>NW_016163248.1:0-37630 GCF_001687245.7 Rhagoletis zephyria | reverse complement strand
AAAGTGTTAAACCATGTTACAGTTTTGCTCGTCACTGTATGTATGTACATTTTTACTCAGAATTAAAAAAAAATCCAGTGGCAGTGAAATAAATATCATGTTCAATGCAATACATACACAATTGCAATGGGTGAGTCAGGAAGTTTTGCCCTCGCATAGATTCTAGTTGGGTGCAACAAGGTGGGTGACTGGTGGGACTGACACACGTCTGCTATTATAAAGGTATTATATATACACGTATGTATGTATAGTTCAATTTAATTACACGGCCACGATTAAATTGATGAATTCTTAGGAAAGTTTTATGGTTAGCTATTAATCTATTGTTTTAACGTTTACTTAATTATCACGTTAAGGGATTGTATCAGTTTAAAATAGGGCTGTGCGATTAATTGATTACTCAAAATTTTAATTAATCATAAGGTAAATAACTCAATTATTCGATTAATTGGAAATTATGATTACTCAAAAGTTCTGTTACTCGAGTAAGCAAGGTTTTTGATTAACCAAAAAAAAATATATTTGAGTAAGTTGCTTTATGATTAATCAACATTTCGAGTAAAATGAGTAATCAACATTTCAACTCCTTACATATGTATAAAGCAGTTAAAGTTCCTTGATACTTTGAAAACAACGTTTCTGTTTTCAAAAATTAAAACGAAACATTTTTTTCATATACAGAATGTAAAAAAGAAAATAAGCATTTTCCAAAGCAAACTCTTTTAACGAGCAAAATTATTTTTTTTGAGTAATCATATTTCAAGTAACTCGATTAATCATCGTTTTGAGTAATCAAAATCGTGATTACTCGAGTAATTGATTAACCGAATAATTGATTAACCAACTTGCTCGAGTAATCGAATAATCGCACAGCCCTAGTTTAAAAGAAAACTGATTAACAGGAATATTCTGTGTTGGTAAAAAAATTTGTAACCGGTTAGTCAAGTTTCCGTCAAAATTTTTACACTTTTCCGCATTCTGTGCACTCTTGCAACAACTAAATTTTGTTGCCATCTTTTAAGCTGGAAACAAAATGGGAAATAATTTTTGAAATATGCAAACTGCTTAGCTTAATGGCTTATATTGACTTCTTTTTGGTTGTTTGTGTTTCCGACAGGGTAGGAGTATGATGTATTGTGGAACGATTTTCCGTCATCCCTTGTCAAATTTGGTTTGGAGACAAACCGGTTTCGGCTTTGTGCCATCTTCAGTGTCATTTTTCGTTCTCACCGTTTCCCGGCAATTAAATTGCTCCTTATTCAGTAAAAAAATTACAACTGGTGGTTGTAGCGATATAAAGATATTAGTAAAGATATGCGCTTGCGTGGCGTTACAATGAACAGAACTGGATTTTGGCTTGGATTTCAAAATTGCAAAATTCTGTGAGTTGAGCAAGACTTTTCGTATCAAAGTTTTAGTAGTAATATTTCAAATGTTTAAGCTTAATTTTCCTAGTTTTTAAATGTAAATATCTTTTTGTTTAATCAACTCAAAAAACAATTGGGAGATTTTTTTGCAGAAATCAATTCATAGGACTTATGTACATCCAATTAATGCAAATTTTTTTTTTTCTGCGCGATTATATGCATTAACTAAAATACTACTGTTGTACCTGTTTTTGTATTAATTGCGTTGAATCTGTACGATCCACAAGCAGTTAAATTTCCCTATCTGAATTTGAAGTTAGCTCATTTTAGATCTAGGTATGCGATATGACTTTACGTTACTAGAATCACCATTGAAAAAGTGTTGTTAATATTGTTCTTGAAAGAGTTTTTAACGGGAAAAAACATGCATATATTTTATATATGTATATATATATTTTTTAACATCAGCGCCAAATTTTGCAACTAAACGTGCTAAATGTGAAACAAATCAGAGCATAAATACGGGTTTTCAAAATATCTCGACCCTGGGACTTTTATTTTATTTTTTTTTCGTGGTAGACATTACGCTGGAAAGGCCTATACTTTGAAAATTCTGAAAACTTCAATTCGATAAATCGCCAAATTTCAGCAAATCAATAATTATCCATAACTCGATAAGTCCAAAGAACTCGATGCATGGCGATAAATCGAAAACTCTATAAATAATTATAAATAAATAAATACCGATAACTTGATAAATTTCATTAACTTGACAAATTTCGAAAATCCCATAAATTTGTATAGCTCGAACTATCCGTCAATTTCATTAATCAATAAATATTTATCAATTTGAATAATCTGATACTTTGCGATAACTCAATAATACTAATGGATAACTGGATAACTATCAACTTCGATGATTTGATAAATTTTGGTAACTAGATAACTTTCGATAACTAGATTTTTTTGAGGGAATTTATTTCGATTCCTATCGAAAAATTTCAATACATTTTCTTATTTTCTCAGTTACTCCAATCCTTACCTATTTCTCATTGTTTTCATTTTCGTCGTTATCCTCAATTTTCCCTTCACTTTGTTTGCCTTTCTTCTGCTAAAGTGATAGATTATATTCGATTAAGAATGTCTTGTGGTTAAATTTTATTACAACTACAGATATTAAAGTTTTGTGAGTTAAAAACTAGAATAAAGAAATTAGTCAAAGATTCAAAGTACAAATTTTTCATATAATGAAACTAGTTCATAGTTTTTTTCTTTTCATTTGTAAAATTATTTTTGAGTTTTTGTCTTTTTTTTAGTGCCTTCTTTTGCCTTTTCGCTATTTTATTTTGCCTTTTCTAGCTTATTTCGATATTTTATTTTGCCTTTTTTATATGTAGTTTTTTAGGTCATAAAAATCCGTTCCTTGATCAACACGTTTTCTTTTCTCGAAAAAAAGAAATGTCACCTTCTTATGTGGCAACATTATAAGAGTGCAACATTTTAAAGAAAGAGCTCGCAATATGCATGTGAAGGTGCTGAGAAAAGAACATCTAAAAAACCTGACAGCCCTGGCGCAGGGCAGAATAAATTGCAACATTATTTCGAAAAAAGAAAACGCTATTAATTTGGTAAACAAACACATGTCCACACATACATATCTACATATATATTATATGTATGTATCTATGTATGTCATTCGCTTAAAATAGAAATGTCCTCTGATATCTGCCTTATAAAAAGAATTCACTGTTTTCAAATTATCAGTAGAAAAAGTATTCTTATATACATGCGTAAAATACATACTTACACATGTATATATAAGGCACATATGTACGTACATACACATAATTACTTTGTATATACATACTAACATATACCCGATTGGGGCACCGCCTATCCAAGCCATTCAATTTGTTTTATCAACACTAAAGCTGAAGACCATATGTGGATGTGTATAGTATGTATGTACATAAACTAATGCCTAACACATACGTATATAAAAACAATTAATTAAACTGAATTAGGTGGCGTTAAATATTACCATAAAAGGGAATTCATTTTGACTTACGTAGCATTACTAATATGGTATCAGAAAGCAATTCGTTGTCGCGCAATTGACGAGTAACGAAAAATAGTCTTATTGTGTCGGCACTGAAAAAAACCATATTTTTATCAGTACGTCATAAAATATTTTGAATAGTTTATATGCGAGTCATTACAGCAAGCGAAAAAAAATAAATTTTTTTGAAATAGTGATGTGCCGAGTATACGTTGTATATCTGAAATTCGGCATATCAGGGCAATTTTTGATTGTCCGACTATCCAGCCGGATACTGCTAAAATCCGGCAAGATTTCCGGATTAGCGCTTACACAATATGCTTGTGTTTGGCCGAGCTTCTCCTCCGATTTGTGGCGTGCGCCACGCAAAGGGGAGGGGGACCTGCTGACTCTGAACGGCGATTCTATTTTTATAAAAAGTTGGTTTTCCTGGAAGAAATACACTCGGACGTTTGCCATTGCGAACGGCGGTAGAGATACTTCGTTGCCAGCTTTAAAAAACTTGAAAGTTTTGCTTCCGAAAACTTAAAGGGTCGTCTTGTCTGGATATATGGGTAGTTTTAAATACTTCTCCATTCACTGATGTTTTTCTTGTACGGTCGCTGACTTTCGTTTGAAAATCCACACCACTGCAAAAACTGGAACCATTGTCAGGGTAGTTGCTTTTTCCTTAAAGCATTGCCAAGTATCCTAGGTAGCTTTATAATTTCGAATAAGTTCTCCAAAAAACCAATGCAACAATATTAGCCATTAGTATTAGTCAAAATATTCTCCGAAGTATTAGATATTTCATTCGAAATGCAAATGCATTTTTATAAATACACTGGTTTACAGCACAAATGTTCTATAGATGCCACTATCCAATTCCCATGTAGAATTGCTCGGTGATTCCGAAAATCAAGTAAGTGTTTTTTTTCTATGGATACGTTTTCGAGGTATTTGCAACTTACCGTTATTCGGCTGAAAAAAAGATTGGTTCCACTTAATCACATATGTATATATTAGGAACCAATTGAACAATCAGGAACCAATTGAACAAAGCATAGAATCCGAACATACAATTTTGTTGTTAGAATAAAAAAGCATACCATCTTTTCATAAAGTTTTATTTAAAACAAATTTTAATTTTTGAAAATTGGATTCATGTGGCTTTTGTTAGATAATGAGCTATGCTATTATAAAAAATTAACAAACACAAAACCAAGAAAAAAATAGGAGATACTTGTTAAAATATCGCACTCCTATTAATTTATGGGCAGCCGAATCTATGTAGCAAAAGCGGGACAACAATAATTTGCTGCATTTTTTTGCAACAAAACATTATCAAATCTTCCATCCCCATTCAATGAATATGAGTGCAAAAATAGTTTTTTGCATTTACTGACAAACAGGGAAAATACCGTCAGTGCACTAAATATTAAAGAGCTTATGGAGGGATATGTGCGTTTGCGATGTGCAACAAACATTTGAAAATGACTCATTCTAAAATTTTATTTAATTTTATTGCATTCATGTTTATATGCTTATGTACATATGTATGTATGTACATTAGGGTGGTAAAAAAACAATAATGTCTGAATTTTAATGCTCCGGCCCCTTGGGATTGTTCTATACCGAAAAAAATAGAAATCGCTCAAAGTTTTCCATGTATTTTATATGGGAAAAAATCTCAAAGATGGTATATAATTCTTGAAACTCAATATTTTTTCGATCAGGAAGCTCTTTTTTTATTTAGGAGACTTCAAATAATAATACCCAATTGTTTATTTAACCTTTTTCTAATATTAACTATAGGTTCCCCAAAGGCTCCAAAAAAGCAAAAATGGGATCCATAAAAGATTGTTAATAATAGTAAAATAAACAAATGGAAGTGTCCTGAAGAGAAACCGAGTCTTCCGATCGAAAAATATTTCAAGAATTCTATACTATTTCCACGAAAACTTGTTTTTTCCCCCATATAAAATACATGGATAACTTGGAGCGCTTTGGGCGACCGCTAAATATATTTGAAATCGAAATAAAAAAGCAGGGGTATATTTCTTTCGATATAGAACAATCCTAGGGGGTGAGATCATTAAAATCCCGACTTTACTTCATCACATGCATTTTTGAACCACCCTAAGTACATAAATACATACATACTTTCTTATCAACTCTTATGTATGTGACTTCCCTTCCTCAGATCTTTTATTTGGTTTTTTATTTGACGCTCCCGTTTTTATGTATATATGTACATATATGTGTATATATATATGTATGCCATTATTTCTTTGGTCTTCTATGAAAAGGGTGGCAAAATGCATCCGTGGTTAGTGACTTGATGAATAATCGGCGCATCGAAAGTTATATGTAGCATTAAGTAGCGCAAATGGTGTGAGACATGACAGCTCTCGAATATGGCTTTCCCTTTCAAAAAGAAAAGAATATGTACATACATACGTATGTATGTATGCCTGTGTATCGTCATCATCAATACAAGAAGGCCCCATTTGATAATTTTGAAACTTGTAAATTACCATGGAAAATTCTGTTTGAAAGACGCCAATAAATCTCGCATTTTTTAAGTTGTGACATTGAATTTTGGTGTATCTGAGAGAAAAATATAAAAGTATTAAATAAACGCATTTCATCAAAAATGAAAATGAGATATACTCGTTAAAAATTTTAAAATTTTGTCCAGAGGATAAAGCTGCCATCAAACCTTAAATTGGTATTTTATAACTAGTCACTGCTTTCTGTTTTCGCTTCTTATAAATAAAAATAAAGTTTATGCTGAGACAATAAGTTGGCTGCAAACTGATCAAATTCTCCTGGGATTTTATGGAATCGAATAACTGATAGATGTTAGATGGGCGATTAGACATACATACATATTTTAGTGTTTGGCCGAGCTTCTCCTCCGATTTGTGGCGTGCGCCTTGAAGTTGTCCCACAAAGGGGAGGGTCCTGCCGACTCCGAACGGCGATTATATTTTTATGAGAAGCTGTTTTTCATGGCAGAAATGCACTCGGAGGTTTGCCTTCGGCTGTCGAGGGACGACCGCTATTAGACAAATTTTTAGTTTTGTTTTTTATTTTTTAATATTGATCGGAAACCGGACTTGGATCCAGACCCTAATTTAATTCGATTTTGCTTTGATTTGAAACTATTTTGTTATATACATAACTACATAACTACATATGTACATATTTATCTCATAACATAAAAACGTTCACTTCACATTAGAGGAAAAGCCCGCCGGACACTTACAGATTTTTTTTTCAATTTGACCATCCTGAAAAGTAGAGAACACCATACACCTTTTTTGTTTATGGTTGTTGTTGCAACCTGTTCAAATTGACTTATTTTCACCTTTTGTTTTACTTCGTATTTGAAATTAATCTCCGAAATAAAGAATAATATGAAGAAGAAGAAATAAATGATAAGGATGACTACAAAAAAGAGAAGGCAAAAGTGAAGATAACGACGAAAATGGAGACAATGGGAATACATAAGAATTAGGGTAACTGAATTGAAATTTTTCGATCGGAATCGAAATATATTCCGTCATAAAAGTTACCGAAATTTATCGAACCATCGAAGTATCGTATCGAATTATTCAAATTGATCAATGTTTATTGAGTTTATAGACACAGAAACTTAGTTGTCGAAATTTACAGATAGTTATCGAGCTATAAAAATTTATGGGATTATCGAAAATTTTCTAGTTAAAGAAATGTATCAAGTTATCGATGTTTATTGAATTATCATTATTTATAGACTTAACGAAATTTATCGAGTTCTTTCAACTTACAGAGTTAACGATAATTATTGATCTGCGGAAATTGGTCGATTCATCGAATCGAAGTTTATGGAATTTTCAAAGTATATTGATTTGTCGAAATTTCAAGGTTATAAAATGGTTATCGAGTAATCAATGCTTATCGTATTAACAGAGTGAGATATGTACATTTTTGATTTATAGAAATTTATCGAGCCCCCGAATTTCGCAGTTATCGAAATTAATCGAGTTATCGAATTTTGTTGAGTTATTGGATTTTAGTGTTTTTGAAATTCATCGAATTATCGATATGTATCAAATCATTGAGATTTATCGATAAACTGGAATGTCTCGGGTCAATTCCAAATCCTGCCGAAGTCCCCCAAAGACCTTCAAAGAAATACAAAACTGTAGTCACGTTTTAATTCCAAAGCAGAATAGTTTCCGGTAAGCTACTTTGTACCTTATAATTTTTGCTACGTGTTAAGTTAGAAAACCTCTCCAAGGCTCCTAAAAATTAGAAAAACTTTCGAATTTCGACAGTAACTGGCACTCTAGTAAATATTAAAAACTAAACTACATAAGGAAGGCTACATACAAACTTATATATGTGTGTATGTATGTACGTGTACTATAGAGTTCATTGAACGTCTGCGGATATCCATCTATCGGCAGTTAAAATTTTATGTATGTACATATGTATGTATGTATGTACATACATATCTGTGGACTTCTGACAAAACAACTTTTCTCGAGTGAGGTCATTTTGTCTTCAAAGCAATAATTCACGGAGTTATCGAATGATATTTTTGTGTTTAGTCATTAACAGGAGTAGTTCAAGATGATATCTTAATGAAATTTTAATGCAAATGTAAAATTTTTAAATGGAACCTCATTATAATTTACTCTAAATTCTAACCTACAGAAAGCACCGAGGTTATTTTGTCAAAAGCCAACAGATACATATGTACATGTGTATGTAATATTCTCTAAACTTCCAGCAGAAAATACTCGTAGATATCGCCGCCTCCAATGCCATTTATGTCAAATTTATTAGTTAAGGATTTAAAAATAAACATACCAACGGATGTTCGTAATCAATTATATATGCAAGGCACATACAAAAGTTATAATCGAAATGTTAGTAGGAAGAAAAGAAAACATATATGTATCCATGTGCCTAAGTATGTACATATCTATACATGTATTTACATATAAATACATACATACATACATATATGTACATATATATTTGCTTCACATGCATGGGTACAGCTGTGGGCCAAAAATTAACACTGCATCAATGAAAGGAACTGATAACGTTTACTTATGTACATACATATGTATGTACATATGTACCTTAAACCGCCTGATGCTGCATACAAAGAAAAATCAGTTCTCCTTGCCCAAGCCAATTCTGTAGTATAGTGTGCATATTTTCGAACTTCCAACAAAATATTTTAGCTCAATTCAAGGCACTAAGTTGTAAACAAAAATTACATTGAAAAAAATTTCCCTAGAAACAGGGTAAAAAAAAAATCTAATTGCAAGCCTTTTTTTATTTTTGTTGCCATATTACAAATAGTTTAATTTTTGAGGCCGTTTAAGGAGTGTCTAATCAAAAGATGATATATCCACGTTACTTTACAGTACGAGCGAAATACTTAAACCCATGATTTGTCGTTGATTCACGAGTTTGTGTAGATTTAAAAAGCACGTTTGGCTTGTTATTTGAATTATTATTGCAGTTGTGCATCTGTTTACATTAGCTCTGATCCAGTACTCCATGAACTTACAGGTTTTTACACGAACTTGCAGGAAGTTACAGGAAAAATGATCCCGTACTCCAAATTCCTCCAAAATCCTGTAAATGAGAGCGATTTTTGGAGAGTTATGTAGAGAATGAAGTTGCAGTATTTTACCCGAACTTTTTCTTCTTGTAAAAACGTGAAAAGTATCAAGCGATCACTGGTTGACGTTTTTACTGGAAAAAATTATTTTTTTGTTCTCGTCCTTTTTGTTGTTACTCACTTTTTACTCTCACTTCAGAGAGTAATTTTGCTGTTTGACATTTTTACAGGATTTTACACGAAAAGTATTGGATCAGAGTTATTTTGTGCAGAACAGCTGATTGTTGTTTGGTACAAACAGAAGGTTGCATATCTCATATTTAAATAGCCTATATTGGCCATTTAGTACAGTTCAAATATATGATTATATGATCTGAAAACGAAATATTTTGCATTGTTTTTTTTGGCTTTCAAAGTGTTTTTCATGGCTTTTTTTTGTTTAATATATATTGTACGACAAAAACCATATGTATCCAAAATTTAAAATTTTGGGATTTTCTTTCCTATAACCAATCTTTTTGTATTGATGAATAAAAGAAAAATATTATTTAAAATTAACTTGCCTTTTATTTTACTAAAATTGAATAGGCTATAAAACTGCCAATTTATTTGGCTTTTTTGTATAAATGCTCATTACATAGTTTGACATTTTGCTGAATTTACCTTAGTTTCCATCAAAGTAATTTTAATTTACATCGTTATTGTTGTATACTTTATAAACCACATTAAAAAAAAATATGAACAAATTTTATATGAAAATCATTTCGAATATCAAAAAATCAATGCAAAATAATTCTATGAGTCACCGTATATATAGTATATGCATACTCTATGTACTAATATACTTAAGAAAGAATTGAGTTATATGCTATAGTATTGTGCAACTACTATTCCATGTGTATGTGAAATCCCCATCTCGGCAGCTAGGCTATTTAAAATGTTATACACGAACATATTTTGGTTTCCCCTTAAGGCTTACATTACAATCGAAAAGTTTAAAACGTTTTTTCTCGAATTTGCATTTATGTGTATGTATGTATGTATGTATGTAAGTAGTACCAACTTATTTGATAAACACGTTCGTTATTTGCTTCTGAGAACACCAGCATACAGTGATTTGACTTGTGGCATTGAACTGCCATTTCTAATGTAAAATTTGTCGCTGAATCCGAATATGAAATCAAACATTAAGAAAGTAGAACAGTTTTCGAGATATAGATATAAAAATGTCGCGGTTGGACAACTATATCTAAAGAAAATTGTAATTAAGTGACTGCACTTTTTTCAGGTCTCAAAAACCCGAATTTTGGGTATATCTCAAAAACGGTTCTACTACCTTACATTTTGAATTCGTATTCAGATTCAGCGGACATTTTTTTGATTTCTGTAAACTTGTGTGATGTAATTAGAAAAAATCGATTTTCTGAATTTTTACTTAAGTGCTTATGACTTCTACATTTTCAACTCAATTTGGATAGGTTAGGGTTTATTTTCTTCCCAAAAGATCACAATTTGACGTCCAGTAAAGAAACCGGAAGTAATAATGTTTTTTTTAAGACGAAATTTACAGAGTTTTTGTGAAATTTCGTTAAAAATTATGCAAACTTCTCGAAAAATTCACAAATAGCTCCTAAACCGACAGATTGAAAAGTGTTGCATACACTAAAAAAAACTTCGAAATTGGCTAACTACATCCGCAGATAATGACAGTTAATGAAATCACGCTTTTTCAAAATTCGAAAAAAGGAAATTTAGCTATATCTCGAAAACTGTTCTACTTGCTTAACATTTCATTTCGTATTCGGATTCAGGGGCAAGTTTTACATTAGAAATGGCAGTTAAATGCTATAGGTCGAAACATATTCTTAAATTATTGTAATAATTGGGTGTGCCCTAAACCAAGAAAACAGAGACAGAATTTGTTGTATGGCAGTACTTACACCGGTAAAATAAGTGTAAAAGAAGTGTGCAAGTTCAAGTTTAAATTTATATTTGCACATAAACATGTATGTAAGCATGTTTGTACATTATTACTCTATCCTATCCTACGTTGTTCACAGTCATAAATGCACGTATGATGGATTATAAACTTTTATCCATTTACAATTCGTCGCGTGGGTAAAAGATTGTCGTAAGCGTCATTCGTACGTGCGTAACATACGACAATCTTTTACCCAGGCGACGATATATGTATGTACGTATGCTGGAAGAACACCATAATCCCATTTTCTTTTTGTGTTCTTCTTTGTATTTATACTTAGAAAACAATCACTTACGGGCCAAAAGAAGGGGCTAGTATAAAATACATACATATATAATGTATGCAGTTTTATTTTGTATGTAAGCTCAGGAAATGAAGGGAAATGAATGCAGAATATGTAGTAAAGGATGACGTATTTTTAACCTCACCCACAATCCATCTGGGCTAGCCGTACATTTACAAATGTACATACATACATACATATTTATTTGCATAAAATATTAAAACGCTGCTGCAAATGCACCACAGCACTTGAGACCGGTTTAACCTCGAGATATTTATTTCAGGCGCACACTTCATAAAAAGTGAAATCTTGCCAGCGCTGCGGTTGGTATACTTTAACCATCGCTAAACAATGGCAATGCGCCTAAAAGTACGCTAAAAAAAGAAAACATTACTTCGGTGCTGTTGGTGTTGCTTGCACACAGAATGCGTTAGTTATTTTTTATTAAAATCCACTCCCATTCATGGCTATAGGCAAAACTACATACATATCGTAACCTTAATATAGAAAGGCCCTAACTCATATAGTCGTTGAAATGCAAAAAGCTGTAACTAACTTAAAATTTTTATTGTTTAAACTGACGTGCGGACTTATGATTCCATGAAATGCTTCTTAATAAATCAAAAAAGGAATTTTGTTTTTTTATTTAGTTAAAGCTTTTTTTATTTCAGCGACGATGTGAGATAGGGCCTTTCTATATTAAGGTACATCCATACATACCTAAAAAGTATGCAGTTGCTACACATCAGTTCCAATGATTGAGTCGCTTATAAATTTCGCGCACACTTTGTGTGTGAAACTTGGCAACAGCGCTTTGTGCTCCTTACAAATAAACACACACATTTTGTAGATTGTATGTATGTATGTATGTATGTAATGTGCTTGCACCGGTCTCCTTTTTTGCACGTTGGTAACGGCCGGGTTACTCAGCCCTGGGCTGGGCCACATGACGACGACCACCGGTGCGGCCAGTGACTGCACTGTGCGCTGTGCATGCCGGGTTGGGCTGGTGCATTGAGCGCATGCGTCAAAAAAATGTGCGCCGCTTCTCAGTTTTTTGTTTTGCCTTGAAGACAAACTGAGTCAATGCTTGCCGGAGCGAGGGTTGCGGTTGGACATACACATACATACTTATGTATAATTTATAGCCATATGATTTCCCGGCTTTTTGGTGTATGCCCTTTTTCGGCGAGAGAACTTGGCGCAGCAGCTATTGATTTTTTGATTTTGATTACCCACCAACATAAAATATGTATCTACATACATACATAGGTATGTGCATACTTCGATATAAACAAATATATATGTATGTATGTATACATACATACATATGTATGTGCATACATATCTACTTATTAACATAGTCTGGACTTTTTAAGCATACTTTATTAAAGTTGTCTCAAACACGTGCTATTACATCTCTGATTGATTCTTATTTCCAACTTTTGTAAAGACGATATCTGGGATATGAATATTGGTGAGGACAGTTTTGAAAACTTTTTTTCTTTTGATTGCATGTACAATTATGTATTCACATACATACATATGTATATTTATGTACTTTTTCATAAATCTTAAAAGTCGGATACCATTTGCTAGAAATATAAAATATATTTTACGGGAATGAACCTTTTATTAAGCACGTAAAAAACTGCCGTTATTCGTATTAATGTAGAATTTGGTACAAAAACTGTATAATTTTTGTAGCGGTATTAACGGGTTTTACATAAGTTCTACATGTTTTTTATGAGGTTGTTAACGATCAGCCCGCTTACATACTTACAACTTTAAAATAATTTATCTCGAAACCAATTTTTGAGAGTCGAAACACTTAAGTTTTTATTAGCTAGGCTTCTTTGGCTCTCATGGTCTAATATACTATCCATACATATGTGTGTAGGCATGTACCTTATCAGAAAAAAATGGTCGCCGTATACCCCTGATTTAAATACAATGCAAATGTTTAATGAACTTCCCGATACTGCCTATCATGGCCGTTTTAAGACTAGTATATAGTCTATAGGGACATATTCATAGTCAGAATAAAGTCGACTCTAAATTTCGGTGTGACATTAAAACTTTCCTCGCATTACCATTCGCGATACGGTCAGGTTGTAGGCATAGCTTAACGTTTTGCATTTTATCTACCGTGAATGGTGGCTGTTTTCCGATTATTGTCAGCCGGCGAACAGCTGTTCCGTTATCGAAGAAATGTTAGGTTGTGTTTTTCATTGATTGGATTGGAAAAAATGGCATTAACTAATTTATTAGTGAGAAACTATTTAAAAACTGTTATATGTAATAATAATCCTTTGCTAATAACTGCGCGCTTGGGGCACACAATACGTGGCAAACGGCCGGGAGTCGCTAGGTCATTGGAGCAACGTTTGCAGGGTATGTGACAGCTGCAGCGTGCTAGTGCCGTTTGTCCATCGAATGTTACGTATTAGCAAGTGTAATTAAATATTTTGTTTGTTTTTATTTCAGAGGAAAATGCTAAAGACCCCGAGCTAACCGCGCGTGTTAACATTGGGTTTCCACGTTTGAAACCTTCACGCTCTGAACAATTGAAGGAGCGCCTGGCGCACTTGAAAGCACAACGATCTAGCGAAGAAGTGGAGAAGTTGGCTCGCTCCAACAAATGTAGGAATTACACTCAGTTAAATGATTTCTTACAATAGTAAAACAATGCACTTTCAGTACTTATTGATCTGGATGAAGTACAGTCAGAATATCGGGCCACTAATGGACAATATGATTTGCGTGTGATTGCTGACCATTATGGCATTTTTGACGATTTATTCGGTTTGGCATATTTTGTGCCGCGCGTTGTATTAAATGTGAAGGTAAGTCCGCCATATATTAAATTAAAAAAAAGGATAACTAAATATTGCTGCAAATCTTCAAATTTTCAGTATCACATGGATGGCGATACACACGGCCTTGTTTATAATGGCAACGTCATAAAGCCTGCAGAGGCAGTAAGTGCGCCGGAGGTTACCTTCGATGGAACGATTGATCCAATAACAGGAAAGGCAAGTTAAATTTCAAATTTTTTCTCAACAAAAAGTGGTTTAATGGAAAACTTTTTCTTATCTAATCTATAATAACAACTTGCAGAAATCTGAAGGTGATTTTTTCTGGACGCTTGTTGCCTCTAACCCAGATGCACACTTTTCCGACAGTTCATCTGAATATGTACACTGGTTTATGTAAGGTTTTCAGGTGTTTGTTGCGAAATTGATTTAAAAAACTTATTTATCTTTAATTTTTTAGATCGAATATTCCAAATGGTGACGTTAAGAAGGGTGAAGTGCTCGTAGACTACTTACCACCTTTTCCACCAAAGGGCGTGGGCTATCAACGTATGATCTTTGTGCTGTACAAACAAAACGGCAAATTAGATTTCAGCAAATACAAGCTGCCTACGAGCGACAAGTATAATTTGGAGAAGCGTACATTTAAAACACTTGATTTCTATCGCGAACAGCAGGATAATATTACACCAGCTGGATTGGCATTTTTCCAAAGCGATTGGGATAGCTCACTTACAAAGTTCTACCACAATGCTTTGAGTAAGAATATCTCGCCCAAAATTACGCGTGTGTTAGTTTTCTCAAAAGTTTTCGATTTTTCTTAGATATGAAGGAGCCGATATTCGAATATGATTTCCCCAAGCCCTACCTGGCTGATCAGAAATTCTTCCCTCTTAAGCAGGCGTTTAATTTGTATCTGGATCGCCACCGTGACCCTAAGGAAGTTAACAAGGAATACCTAGAACGCAAATTAGCGAAAACGCATCCATTTGAAGGTCCCGAAAAACCGTTGCGTTTTCCAAATGCACATCCAATACGTGGTGTGCCTTCATGGTTAAAGACAGAAATACGCAAACGTCGATTGGGCATCGGGCGCATTAATGATTACAAATAAGCGATGTAATTCTAAATTTGGCGGTGTGTTTTACAGTTTAGAAAAAATATAGTAAACGTTAATTAAACTCTTATAAATATATGTGTGTTTTGAGCTAATGTGCAGGAAATTTGAACGCTTGTTCTGGAAAATTAAAATAAAATCGTTCCAATAATCGAGGGATCACTGTAGTAGGATCGCGGCTCAAAATTTAGCCGAAAATACCAGGCGCGCAGAAATGTGCAGCAAGAAATCCCGCACCATTCACAATTGATATCTGATCATTATTAGGCTGTGTTCACACGAGTTCATATGAGTTACGGTACACAATTTGTACCTAAATCTGCAATTGAAGACAAAATGCATATTTTGTAGCGCTTTAAAGCGAAAATGATAAAAAAATCATATAATTTTGACTACCGTACCATGCGGAAGCGGTCGTTTCATCTGTTCGCTATATAACTACATATTCATACACATTATCATGCATAGTCACTAGTAAAAGTTTATTATCAGGTTATTATTACATGTTATACATAAATAAATATTAACGTAAATTGGATTTAATCAAATTTTGGTTTTCTAATAGATAAAATCTATGTGGTTAAGTGGCCACATCACCACATACGTTACAACCGTTTACATAGCACATTCTCGTTATATTTTCGTTTTTTATATATGTATGTATAAACTCCTAAGGATTGCATTAAAATACTAACAAAAAAATTCTTACAAATAGAAAACTTTAATAGATATTTTTAATAAAAGTGCCTTTGCATAACAAGAATGCTTTAGATTATACAGGTGGTGTTAGGTATAAAAATAAAAACTCCATTTTCGATACTCGAATTTTTTGTTTGCTTTTATTTAAAATTAGTTTAAATTAATGTTAAACATTTTAATACTATCAACATTTCACTTCCCAATATTTGGCATATATTTTTTTTTATTGGTTTAAGGGGCTCCTTTCGGAAAAAGGAAGTGGAGTTTATATTTTCATACCCACACAAGTATAGAAACTTAAGAATTTGCATTAAAGATATCAAACAATTACATATTATTTTGTCAGTAACAAATATTTGGCACAATTGTTAATTGTATTAAATTGTCGTTCGTTAAAATGGTAATGCATCAATCACATATATTTCCAATACAAGTGAAAATTGTACAAACAAAATCTATTCATAGCTTGAAAGAGATGACACGCTTGGCGGTTCGACCGAAGCGAACTTAAAGCGACTTGAAAGCTTTATTTTTACAATATTACCCTGCGAAAGCCTTTGAAATCAGTGCTTTCGCGGTGCAAACCAGAGGGAAGAGTTAGAAAACTATTTTCCAGATTTTTGATCAGCGATGTCATAAACATAATGACGGTTAGTTCATTTCTTAAGGTGGAAATTTGTCTGCAGAAATATTAATTTCGCGACACCCTTAATTTTCAAACAGCATCTTGTTTTTTAACTTAGCTTTTTTATAACCGATTATAGTTCATCTTCAAAGGTACACATTATCAAGGGGCTGTCTTTATAGTATGTAATTAGAATTAAAACAAAAAAAATGTTAAAAGCAAAGAAATATGCAAGGTCATAGAAGTTCATAAACATTAACAAGAAATTATAAGTACTAAACTCAAATATTAAAGTCCGCCATTTGTTCGATTATTGGGTAATTATGCATTATACTAACAAAGTGGAGTTGATTTCATGAAAATCAGTCATTGCACTGAGCCTCTTATAAGTAGAAACAAGAACTAAAACCGAGGCTTGAAAACTTTCCCGCCAGCATCAAATTAAAGTTGTTAGCGAAGTTAAATAAAAAAAAAAAAAACGAAATAAAACTTCTTTCGTGGAATTAACAAAATTTATAGATATGCTTGCAGCACGACGCTCATGTGAATTGCTTAAAATTACGATGCAAAATTATACAACATCGTGCTTTTAATTTTTGCTCTAAATTAAGATTGTGCAAAATTGCGGTTATATTCTTATTTAAATATGCTTTTCTACTGGGTTAAATTCATTTAACAATTTGAATTATCAAGTTGAGAATTCGTTTTTCTTTTGGTTTTATCAGGCAGGTTCTGCCATTCTCTTGCGAGTGAATTTCAACCATAATCACTTTGAATTGAAATTGATTGGGGTTGAAATTCACTCGGAAGTGAATTGCATAACCTGCCTGTTTATGTATTTTTACTCAACTCTACTAATTTCACCTAGTTTATGAGGTTAATGTAGGTTCGTTCTTAAAAACTAAATTCGAATCCGGATTACCTATACTTTATACTGCCTTTTCAATGGCTTAAGTCTTGCCGCTTTCCTTTTTGCTTTATTTCAAATTTTAGTCGATTTTAAGTCTCCGCCTTGCCGTAGGAACCTGCTGCTGGCCGGTACATAGCCGGCAATGAGAGCACCTGTGGCAGATTAAATGCGTACTTTCGCTTACCGATATTCTTGAAGACATTGTCCATGCGTGTGCCCTCGCTAAGAACAAAACATAGATTATATATTCATAAAAAAAACATAAAATATTAAAACAGCAAAGTCCAATGGTCATACCTTCTCATCGTGCTCAGTACGTATGGCACACTTTTGGCAGGTAAATGGAATTCTTGAACCAATACTCGACACTGTTCCAATGTCACCGACATACCCGTACGGTCTTTGGCACTTTTGCATGAGGTAAAACGCAAGCCTGACATCAGACGGCAAGCATCTTCAGCCAAGTGTAAAATTTTCACATTTTTCGATACATTCGAACGCAGCTGCTCCTCCATAAAACCCAGTATGTTGGCAAGCGCTTGTGGTGCTGGCGGATGAGGTTCATGCTTGCTGGGCGTCTCTGGCTTAACCAGCTGCAACTTACGATATCGACTATAATACTGTTTCAGACGAACAAAGTTATCCCAATTGGAACGATGTTGTTCGCGTGTTTGACCTAGAGTCTCAGCCAGCGTAGCCTTTTCGTTAATTCCGATATTGAAGAACACCGGTGTTAGTTTGAATGTAAACGTCTCTTGAGTTGGCACGATAACATACACATGTTCCGGCACTGGCAGCAGCACATTCAATGCCTGTCGCGAACCTGTAACCCGTGGCAGGGGGGCCAGCGTGTGAGCATCGCTGCTGTACGTGGAAAGGTGGAGACGAGATGATTGAGTTTTAGTAAAATTTGAGATAGTACATAATTCTATGATATTCTTTTACTTTTGTGCGCTACTACGTATAAGCGTGAAATTCACTGCAGAAAGATCCTCGATGGCGACACACATATCACCCCACATATCCGTCTCATTGCCATATAGTGATAGCAGACCTTCAAAGTACGCCAGTGGTCCTAAATCCCTGAGTATCTTTATGAAGTTTTCCGTTATTTCAGTGCTCCATAATTTGGCCATCAGTGCACTGATGAGGGCAGTCAACTTTGAATAGCAACATTTGTTCATAAAAGTTAAAAATATTTTTAAGATTATGTATTAGCTTGCTGCAAATTGCTTACCGCTTGTGAAAAGCACACATCTCTGCGATACATAATTTCCAAATTTATGCTGTTGCGTTTCATATCTTGCTGCAGACGCTGCACAGAATGCATTAGACGCGCCGTCTTCAACAGGCCATCCATAGCGTGACGTAGTTTGCGCATTGAAGGCCGCAACTCGGAAGCCCAATCAGTGGTAAGCGATAAGTCGAGGCCTAAAATAGAGTTTATAAAATAAAAAAAAAAGATAATTTTCATCACATTCATCGACATCATTATTGATATCAAGATTGGTTTATTCATCCCCTTAGAGTATGTCACTAGCAATCTGTTTTTGTCTTTGCCCCGAGCGATTCGAGGACTTCGTTACGGCTCTGTTTTTTATTGACTATTGCAGTTGTGTGCTGTCAAAGGCAACCACTACAATTTTCGGCTAATCTACGGCCGGAACTGTATAGCCATCGACCCGTATGCCATCAGAGTAGCTTGACCTCTCTTATTCAGGTTGTAATAGTGGGGTTTCGTACGGAAAAGTGTTCGGTTTTGTACAGTGAAGAAGCTAGAAAGGTTTGAGGGATAAAGATTCACTTAGAACCGGGGAGTTTCGTTGTATAGAAATTAAAAATTGTAGTACTACAACACGTGTTGGAAGGCTGGACCAACACTCACATCAGACGTAATGACTCCCATAAGCAGCTAGCTCTCTTTTTAGGTGGCAACATTTTTAAAAACTTTTCGTTCGAATTTAATAGTCACTTTATGATTTTTACTTGTTTATCATAATAGTTGCTATTATTACATCCAGTTGGTTTTCAGCGAAAATTTAACATTCATTTCAATAGTATTATTGAGCTTAGTACCACGAATTTTTTTTTTTAGGAAAAAGGGAAACACCAGCAAAGTCTAAGCGGTAGAAGTTATAGCTGCTATTACGGAGATCAACACATCTCATCAGACCTCTTTCTCTGACTTCAGCAGGAATCGAACTCGCATCATCGATTAATTGACTAGTTGGTTCCAATGAACTTAAAAACTGGAAACCCCAAAAGTATTTTTCAAGGAACTTTCAAAAGCTAAGTAAAATTTTTGAGGTTTTCAAGACCTTTAAAATTTTTTAGGAATAAAAGATAAATTATTAAAAAAAATAATGTTCCCATGACCGGCGGAACATCCTAAATTTGCAACTGCAGCATTCCACAAAACTCTTTGGGAATTTGTATGCGGTTACAACAACAACAACCATAAAAAAGAAAAATAATTACAATACATTCACTTACCGTCCGTGAATTTGTTTCCTTTTTTCTGAGCCACGATGGTTTCCTTATCCGTCGTCGATTGTTGTGTTTGTGCTTCAACATCCTGCGTTAAGTCCAAAATCAATCCATTGCCATTTGCATTTGTCTGTTCACCTTCTGCGGCCCGATCAGTTTCTTCGATGTCAGCAACTTTAATTTGATTAACAACTAGATCTGGCGGGGCAGGCGAGTGCGTGAAGCCAGCGCGTTTCATATTAGTTTTTGGTTGCCTCAGACGTATTGCTGGGCTACCACAACGACCACAGAGAAATTTGATTTTACTAACCAGGCACATTACGCTCGCTTCGATGTTTAATTGTGTCAAATCGAGCGGTTCTGGCTCCTCAGTGGGCCGATAGTAATTAGCCGAAGGAGAAGAGCTCATAATTTTTGTGTCCAGAAAACTTCCATGGTTCAGTGTGGTCGCATTGTAGTCGACATCCAATTCAGGATCAATGTACGTATAGTAATGAGAGTTATTATCATTTGGAGTGAATGTTTGTGTCATGGCCGTATTATTGATGTTAGTTGACTGTTCAACATCAAAATCATCTAGATCAATTAACTGAAGTGTTGAACTGGCCCTTCGATTGTTGGCTTTCAAGTCATCCGCACCACAATAATTTCCTTCGTTAAACGCGATGTCAGTTGCAGTGTCATGCAGATGCACGGGCAGGGATTGGAATGTAGCTTCAGCTTCCGAATCATTGTCTGCTGTAGTTCCAGTATTTATAACCACCGTACGATTGCGCAGTTGTTCGTTGTATGTTTTTACAGTGCGATGTAGAGCGTGTAGGGCATTTATATCCATTGTCGAGGGTGAGGGACGCAGACAGAGGCTATTTGAACGCACCAGTGGGCGGCCAACACCCGTAGGCGTCTTTGTGCGAGGCCAGAGATCAGGTGGTGCAACAATGGGTGTGGCAAAATCTTCCAGTTCTGGTGATTTTAAATCCAAAGCGCAAAGTTGTTGTGTGATTTTACGAAATGGTGACATTGGCTGTGAAATTGAAACATTTTACTTCATTATACACACACACATATTTATCTTAAATCAACACCGAATACGATTTACCATTAACACATTATCTGGCTCCTCAATAATGCGATGTTGTTCCACAAATGCGAACGCTTCTTCCACCAGATTTGGCTCCCAAATATTTAACAGCGTTTTGGTTTTTGTAATCATTTCATTACATAAAGGCATCATGCCTTTCGGGTTTTTACTTTTCGCAAGGGAAAGTAGCTGTGACATTATTTCAACAATCTCTTTGCGCAGCTGCTTGATAGCCTGTACAGCGTCGTTGGCGGCCTGCACTTTGCATGCATTGCCCTGTTCGAATTTTGTTGGTGAATCTTTGGTTTCCTGCAGAAGTCTGTTAGACAAGTAAAATAAATTGCTGCAATTTCTTACTATCATCTGAATATCTTAAATTTATTTACTTTATAAGCCCCCCAGTGCGTCCTTTGCTTGCATGGCGTGTAAATGCGCCAACCGTTATAATATCCAACACACCCGAACGATTCAGCGTGTCGTTTTGTGCCCACATTCGTTGCAAATGCAAATTGACTGGCACAAATTCCAGTGATTCCTCAGTTTTTGCAGAAGAACGTTTGAAGTAAGGACCTACGGCATGAAAAGAGAATTAATGTAAAAAGTGTTCCAATGTAATAGCGTATAGATCTGTCTTCTTCTGTTGTTCTAAAAGTAAAGAGGCGCTCATGGAGATAAGCACATATCTAAAATAAATGAAATAAATTTACAAATTTCCAGTTACTCCGCTAGAAACAAATCTTTATATAAAAAATAAAAATCTAATAAAAAAGCACAGCAGGAAATAATGCTACTTTATTTTGGTCAGAGTGATTTTCAAAAAATATATGTATAGTAGCTCACCTTCATCCTTTGTAATTTGCTGAAGGTTTTGTTTCGCTTGCGAATAGTCTTTAAGCAATTTAAGATGTTTATCTAGCAAATCCATTTGACGACGTCGCCATTCGCCACCTAATTCGCCCATCCCTGAGATTTCTTGTAGGAGCTCCTTTTCTCGCAGAATCCATACAGAGCTGTAAATATTCCAACACAAAATAATACAGTGATCGCCTAATACAACGAATTTTTCGTTTAGCGAGCCACAAAAATTACATATCGCTCGCTTGCTGTGGAAAAACCACTATTATTTGGTTTCTTAATTTAGAAAAATTGTGTTTACATGCAATATTTTTTATTTTATTTTTTGTTGAGACTCTGTTTTATCAAGCGATAATAAACAAATTTTAGTATTGGATTAACTAACACATCAGTGCTCTTATGCAAAAGCTCACCAAAACAGCGCCTTTAACAAAATTTAGGTAAAAAAATATTTCAAGCACGAATTTACATATATCATTTCTTTGATTATCTTAAAACAGTGTGAGTATTAACCTACAAGAAGCTAACATCGACTGCTATTCGATATGACGAAATTTCGGCTTAGCGAATAAGCGTATGTGTAATTTTTTGTGTCCGACAATTTGTTTAAAATAAATGGAAAAATGTTTACTTACAGCAATTGCTGTGGTATTGTAAAACTATATTTACTCTCAAGCAGCGTCTCATGTACACTAATGTCGCCACCCATACTCGAGTGTAAACGATATGTGTGAATCTGAAGTAAAATAAAGACTTGATTTAAGGAGAAGGCGAACAAACGCTTAGGTACAGAAAACCTACCAAAGGATTTGCGAAGACAACTTGCAGAAGACCTTGAAAAGGTACAAATAACTTTACGCCTAACTTGGGTGGTAAAGATTGCGAACGCCGATGGCCTAAACAAAAAGTAAAAAATTTATTAAATCGAAATAAGATATAAGCTTAAATTCATAACAAATCACAATTACCTTTTGTCTGCTCTTCAAAAACCTGCGTAGTGGAACGTGGTGGCGATTGTCGATCCGTTTCTGGTGCCCATGAGGCAATAGTAATAAAACCACCTTCGCCATCTAGCGCCCGCAGGGGAATGCGAAACCGTGTAGCATCCTTTTTTTTTTTTTAAATGGGAACGTGAATTTAATAAAATTACTATGAAAACTATTCTGAATTTAAACACTAACTTGTATAACACCCACAGCTACTTCGGCATAGGCGAGTGGCACCGCAGTGTGTGACAATCGTTCGCGTACATCATAAACTGTAAAACGTAATAATGTGTCTGCTGTAAAACCATCGCTACGCCTAAATCGGATGGTGCACAAGAATTGTGGATTCGCAGAGCGCTCGACGATTTCGGTGCATGCAAAATCTCGCCATAGCAACGTATCACCGGTTAAGAGCGAAGAGCACACAACGCGTGTATTTGGTAGACGTCCGTGATCGCCACACGGCAAGCTATCACAGGATAAGGCAGACTCACAGATTGGTATCTCGGCGAGGTCTAAAGTCAACAATAAGCGAGGTGTAATTGAAAGTGGGGGAAGAGAGTGAGATAGATAGGAGAAAGATAAGACAGAAGTGAGAAACCAATATATTGTACATAAGTTGTTATAACCAACACGATGAGAGTAGGAAGGTTAGGGTAGAAATTAGTAAGTGCAGACAGAATTTTTAGTTAAAATAAAGGCAAAAACAATTTATTTGCTTTAGTATTTGATTTTTATTAAAGCAACTTACTTATTCATTTCTTGTAATTAAAATAGGTATTATACAACTAGTTACAGATAAGTAGATTCTTACAATCGAAATGGGTAGAAGAAATGCATGCGATGGCTTTTGTTGGTTGATAGCTAATGTAGTTACAAAATTTACAAAAAAAAAAGTATAATAAACCAAAACCAAAGCTCAACTAAGAGAAGTTCTGAGTGAAATTGTGCTTAGCACATAATCTTAATTCGATTATGTTGAAAAAAATGTTAAGACTTCGTAAAAATTAAAGTTAATAACGGATCTAATTTTGCTATCATTCAGGGACCGCAAGCAAGTAATAATTGGAATTAAAATTTGAACTACAAAAATCATTCTTATAGAGACAAAATGCCTGAGCAATGGGTACACCAACATAATCTCTACTACTCGACTATCTTTACCTGTATTAATTTGTATCTACATATCGGTGTTTCCAGAAAAAAATTAAAATTTCAAAATCTTTCTTATGGCATGTTTAGTTGAAACGTAATAAGACATAGGATTTGCAAAAAATGGAGCCGCTGGTGGCTCTGATGCCAAATAAAAAGTCTGTTCGACATAAAAAGCATGTTTTCTGTCCGCTAAAAATTCTCTCAACAATGGGCGCGTTACTTAAGAGCGAAATACACCACACAAGCGGTTTGACAAACCAAGCGAAATTTCCCTTTGCTTCAAGCCATTTGTGCTGTGTATGGGGGTGTTTGAAGGTTTGACGGCGGTATATTAAAAATAAAATAAGAAAAACTAAATTATAAATCCATATTTTTGGCTTTTTAATAGTGGGATATTTCAAAGTCCTTAAAAAAGCTTATATAACGTCGTAATTAGTACTTGGCATATTTTTTTCTTTTGAAAAAGGTTTTTTCCTCGAAATAACTTCCTGTGTTAAAAATATTTGTTTTCCCCTGTGCTTCAATACCCAAGTTCACTATGGGCACTTTTTGTAATTCCTAGACTAAGTTATGCGTAAAAAGACAAGAATTTCAAGCTTATAATCCAAATATTTAGGAAAGTATGTTTATATGTACAAGCTTATAGGGGTTAGGTAGTGCAATTAGATCTATATTAAAAATTCCATTTATAAGTTCAATGCTAACTTCACGACCTACTTTTGGATCAGATTTAAATACCTAAAATATTTTAAAAATAATCTCAGTTATTTCAATTAAGTGTATTAAAAAGGATTAACTGCGGGGCCAAAAAATATGTTTTTTTTTTCATTTGAAACTACGCTTAGTTCCAAATAGATATTTAATCTCCCTTTTTCTACGAGATCTTAAATTTAACTCAATATTTACATATGCAAGTTAATTGTATAAACTACTATAAAGCAATTAAAAACTATTACATTGCTATAAACAAAATATTCTTAAAATTGTATAAGATCACCTTCGTCCACTTTGACCGTTGCTGTGTTATGTATTGTTGCAGCTACACCACCAACAGCGCGGCCAGCATTAAATAGCAATGCATCACTAGCTGCAACCGTAGGTGGTACACCACGCTCGATGTGATTGCCCATTTTAATGGCAATTTGGTCTTGGAGATATTTAATTTGACGATCTAGATATGCATACGAGGCCAATTGAATGCACTTTACCCACTCCAAGCGCTCTTTGGCGGTACGTGTGGAAATGCGCTGTGAACTGCTACCTTCGAATTCTAAAAATTGTTTATGTAAAAATCTTACCATTAACCACAGCGCATTTAATTTAAGGTATAAATCGCACTTACCTAGAATGAAAGAAAAACCATCAAATTCCCGCTCTTCGTTGCGTATCAATGGTCGACAATTTTCAAGCACCAGCAGCCCAGAAGGTGGTGATTGTGGATCGTGATCTTTTAAATAGAACAGCAAATTGCCACGTAGTTTACACCAACGCGGATAGTTCACTAAAAGGGTGAAAAAAGAGGAATACATACATATGTATATTCAACTGTAAAATTGCCGTGCGATTTTTTTGTTGAAGCAATGCAGTGTTTTTTGAAAAGTCTATTAGAGCTTAAATGTGATGGAAGCACAATAACACAGGTTTACAAAAAAAAAAACAGTTATGCATATTAAACCAAACCTATGTATATATCCCTATGTTACTCGACACGCTGAATGCGAATCCGAGGTCCGTTAGCCTCCATCCAGTGCCGGATTTAGGATCCATGGGCCCTAGGCTCTTTCCGTGGTGCGGGCCCCCCTGGGAGTACTAAGGCAAACGGCGGGACACGGTTTCCCTTCAGACTTTGTACATTTTAAACAAAGTAAATTTCTTTTTGGTTTTGGTAGTAGGATAAATTGCAAGTTTCAAGTGGCTAAAACATAATTTGTTCTCGTTTCTTTTTGTAGCGCCGTACGCAACGTTGTCGAGAGGCCCCCTTTATTGATAAATGATCGCCTATATTCAACGAGTCTTAAAATTCTTAAATTTTGACAAATATTTTTTCCCACTATTTCTGAGATATTCGGTTGATATCGTACGCCGCTGATTTCTGATCAGCCAAGTCTACGCCGTCCATAGCATCGGGGCAGGCACATTTTCTCTTTCTACCGTCCTTCTGTTTTCTGTCGACATCTGCTATTATCGGTTTGTGACAATTAGACACAACAAGTACTCCCTTGAATCCATCCAGTGTATACATTGAAATCGTATGTATATAAACATTGAACTCGGTAGGACCTTGAGGATCAGTTACCAAAACTTGGGGATCCCTTTTTAAAGGCATATGAAACTTGGGATCGAAGTTGACGTCTTCTGTGGGATTAGTGCAGGTGGCAACGGCCGGTGCTTCACTCGCGTAATTATCGCATGACTATTCTTCCTGATCCATATTCGCATTTATGTTATCGGCAGCTTCTTCTTCGTCGTCAAATTCAGAAAAGGAAACATTTCTTTCATCTTCTGCAGTAGTGGCTTATGTTTTCAGCATCAAGAAAATGCTCATTGGTGCTCTCACATGGGCTAAAATCTTCATAAGCAGAATAGTCATACAGTATATCTGCCACCTCTTTTTTTAGTGCATATAAATTTAATTACGGTCTGAAATAATTTTCAATTTACATAAAAATTAGGTAAAAGGCGAACAGCATAACGCTAAGGCCTCCTCGTTAGCAGATCTTTCAAAAGACAGTAACGAGCTTTCAAGATAGTTGACAATTGTCTTACGAAAGACAAGTCGAGTTGAAAGACAGCTGCCAGAACTGCCCTGTTATACTGATTTGACAATATCTTATTTGAAAATTTGTCTTTAAAATTTTGCATACGATAGCCGAATGACAGAAAATAATGCGTGAAAGCTGTTTTATTAATTCACTTGCTTATTGCGCCATGAACCGCTACAAAACTTTAGATGCGCTTCAATTCTCTAAAACTTGCACGACAGCCACCGTTTTTTAATATTTACTTTATTTATGCTTTTTATAAATTATGTACTTATTTTAATTAAAAAAAGTTAAACTACGTTTTTTTATTGAAAAGTTGAATGTTGACAAATTCACTATTTTGACGAGCGAGGCGAACATCAAGTCGACGCGAAAATTTTATGTAGGCCGGCCTTTATACTCATAGAAAGTACAAAAGTTAATGAAAGTAACCCTTCAAATTTGTAATCACAATGCCTAGCCGCCGTGTACACGAAATGACTTTGCTTACTTTTTTCACTTTTTTCTTTCTTAATATAATTTTTTTAATTTTTCATGTGGCGCGGGCCCCTAGATTAGCGCCTATGTAGCCTATGCTTAAATCCGGCTCTGCCTCCATCACGTCAGTTGCGTGGTCAGTTGAAGGACAAGTAGGGAAAAATTCATTGAATAAACCTGAAAATGCATATATATGGCGTTTTAGATTCGCTGAACCCGAATTCGAGTTCCGTTGGCCGCCATAATGTCAGCTTCGAGGACATTTGAGGGTGAAATAGGACAAAAAATTTATATTTAATAAAAATATAAAAAAAAATTGTTTTTGTAGTCGCTGAATCCGAATATGGGGGTCGTCCCTTTATTCCTCAAGTACAAGGTCATGCGAGGGTCGAACTTCAGGAGAATTTTACTAAATTTTCGGGTTTATTCAATGAAGTTTTCCCTACTTGACCACGAACCTGACGTGATGGAAGCTAAGGGCCTCGGATTCGCATTCACGTTTGGTTTAAATGCATACACTTTTTTTTTTGTAAACTTGTGTAATTTAAGTAAAGGTAAACTATTTTACAAACCGACACCAAAATTTCCCTTTAAATATGTATGTGAGAAAGTGAGTATTTAGTGTAAGGTTAAATCAATATACCGATCAATAGTGCAGCGCAAGAATGGATATGTAGCTTTACACCACACTTATGTATGCACGTAGGTATTTTTGTGTGCGTTTTTATGAATTATAGTATAGTGTGCTTTAGGTGTGATAAAAATACTTTCTTTACCTATATTTTTTAAATGTTACAAAGAATATAACATGGTTTTTGTGTAAAAGAATTCGTTTATATGTGGAATTTGTTGCCCTGTTAAATATGAGAAAAAATAAATGATGGTTAAAATAATGAGCGTATAGGAAGTATTCATATATTTTAACTATTAAAAATGGTATCAGGATAATGAAAGGATTGTTTTACATATTTAGAGATCCGCAAACTGAAAAAAATATAAATACATATCTAAGCGTGCATATAAATATGTACATAAAATATACATGTGCTTGTACGTATGTACATACATATGTATGGAAAATCCATGATAAAAACATACCAAGGTATAACCGTTCTCTCAATTTGTCGGCCATGATTTTTTTTTGAAGTTTGCCAACATTTTAAAATCATATAAAAGTGAAAATAAAAAATTGAAATTGTTCGAAATTGTTGTTGCTTGAGATTGAAAATGAAAATGTGTGTGTGAGTTTGTGAGTAAATTTAAAAATTAAATTGTTTGGAAACGTCAAGAATTTTAAAAGTGACTCTCAGCGGTTCTACCTTACTATATTTTTATAATGGGAAAATCATATCTACAGACTGATAATAACATATTGTATAGTAATTGAAGTCAAAATTATCCCCGAATTCGTGCATTTTGACATAATGAGTTTCATTAAATATACATACATACATGAATCCAATAAATCAACAAGTAATTTTTAAGCAAAAAACAAAACCGTCTTCAATTCTCATATAAAAATTTAAGATTAACGTTAATTTCTTCGCGATCCAATTATCGTAACTAAACAAAATTAGTATGGGACCGCCCTCGAGGTGCCATCTTTCCGATCGAAATCGGTTAACGTGGCCCAAAGGTATGCGGTAACATACATAAAAAATAAAAATAAAAAATATATATATGTATATTCCGAAAAACTGATAACTTTCGCCTTTTTTTGAAATCGGTTAAAAATACAATATACCTTGATCATTTATCTAATCACGTATCACTAACACTAATAAAAGATTCGAATTACAGAATTCGAAAATTCCCAGTTGGCCACAGAGTGACAACGAGTTCGAATCGAGGTCGTTACGATGTCGGTCTGTTGAAGTCGTTTGGGTGAACTCTAAGCAACGTCGAAACGAAGTCGGTTTTTCCATACAAATCGCCACGTCGTTCCGACTTCGTTTTTTCCCATCGAGTAGAAGTTGTTACGACGTCGGCTGCCAACTATTCTTAGCCATGGGGATAAAAAAAGT
Organism: Rhagoletis zephyria; assembly: GCF_001687245.7. Classification (NCBI taxonomy): domain Eukaryota; kingdom Metazoa; phylum Arthropoda; class Insecta; order Diptera; family Tephritidae; genus Rhagoletis; species Rhagoletis zephyria. The sequence goes on along the minus strand of NW_016163248.1, from coordinate 8,335 downwards.
GCCAAATATGGTGCCATTCCTTTTACACCTTCCTATTTAGCAATAAAATAAGAACCAAATTTCTAAAAGAAAAGTGCAATGCCAAAATTAGATAAACCAGTTGTATACACTTTAGAAATTAGAAAAATTTAGTTGAGATAAAGAATTACACGTAAATGATTTTACAAAAATTTATTGAAATATTACTATTTTTCAAAAGTATCATTTTGGCACTTTGTGCCAAATTTAAAATTTAAGTGCCATTTGAAGAAGAACAGGGCCAAAAATGGCACGGCTTGAGCCAAGTTGGCAGGTCTGCTGTTGAATTCGTTTGGCTGAACTCCAAACGACGTCAAATCAGATTTATTTTTTCCATACACAATTTTTACTTTAATGAGCTACAAAAGTGCTTTATATACTTTCTTATAATTGAACTATATTTTTTTTTTAATATTGCATACAATTTGAAATTGGATTTATGTATATGGTTTTTGTTAAAGATTTTGAGCATCGTTCTGCACTTCGCTAGTATATCGTTTTTGCGGTTCCCCGGCAAATCGTTTTTGAGACCCGCCGGGCAACTGTTGGCGAACGTCGCCGGCGAACAAATTGTTTACCAGAACGAGTCGGAAACGACGTCGATACGAAGTCGTTTGCAAATTGGGCTTCTGCTTAGTTTTAAGTAGAAATACTTATACATACATATTTTAGCATAAAAATACATAATTTTATTTTTACTTATCAACCTTTTTTTTTACTTATCAACCTATAGTTTTTGGGATTGACTGCATTCCATTTTAGCTTAACTAGTAAGTATTCAATTTTTTTCCATCTAGCTCAACTAGTAGGCATTCTATTTTTTCATTCCTACAACTAATAATTTTAACATGGAGATATCCTACGAAATGTTAATTGCCCGGCAATGTTATCAGCATCAACCAGTAGAATTACTATACTAACCTCATACAATTTAAAGGCAGTTATCGCTAATCTCATAACAAGTGAGTTTTAGCTGATGCCGGTTAATTAAGTTAGCTGCTAGAATGTTTATTTGAATTTTCATTTCAGGGTATGTATATAGTATTTACATATGCATCTAGCTTCTGTAATATTTCTTTAAGTAAAACAAAAATAATGTCCACGATTTATACCAAAATTCAATTATTTTTGCAAACTTTTTTACTCTTACCATCGGCACGACGAAAGAAGCCCTCTTGACGTTCGGTGACAATTAATAGTCCTTCCCTCTCAAATTTCGTTGCTGGATTTGAGGCTAATGCAGTTAAACCAGACTTATTGAATCGCATATTTTCAAATTTGTCACTGCTTCGTCACACTTTACCGCCAGTGTAGTTCACTTGAAAGTTAGTGTGGTTGTATTGCTGAAAATTGAAAATTAAATAAAAAATGTTGAAATTTTATTAACAAATTTGGACAAGAAAATTAAACTTAATGATACACTGTTGTTGTTAAAGTTTTATAATTGGGGGTATTGAAGAGTTATGATTCTTGGTAGAGTTTTTCTGGATAAAGTTAATAATGTACAACCGGCTAATTGACAGATTTTGTACTAGTACGTTGCCGACGGAAGGACGCAGTTTTATTCCTCGGCTACAACAGCATAAACCCAAACTTTTTATGCTACATATTAGAATCGTAATATTTAATGAGATTTTTGATGTGTTTTTTTTAATTTTTTTCAAAGATTGGTTTAAGAAAAACTTGAATAACTGGGCTAAAACTATTCCGATTTAGACTTATGAGATATCAGTGGAAAGGCATTTTCCCCACTATTTTTATTTCCTTGCAAAACAAAATCATTCACGTTCCAAAAATTTTTTTTTTTTTTCAATTACCGACCCATCTTAATTCAACTCTTGGAATGATGCTCATTTATCCCACCTTTCTCTTTCATACTTTTAATGAGTTTGTTTGAAAAAGTAAAAAAAACAGCATTACAAATCTTATTATTACGATTCCGTCGATTTTTTTTTTATGTTTTTATACAGATTGTTTTAGCTTAAAATATTTTGCTATCTAAAGGGAGTTTTTTTAATTATTTAAGAAACTATTTTTATTCATAAAAAGCTCTATTTTTGGAAGTATTTTCAAGACGGTCCAGCTCACGTAAATCTTAATATTTTTTCGAAATATAATAGATTTTATAATTCCAATGGAATTACAGTAACGATTTTTTTTTTCTATGGGAAGTGATGCAGTATAATGTACATATGTATGTTAATACAAACATAGTATAGTAAGTATTTGCAACAACTACAAGAGTGATTAAAGGTCAAAGTTCAAATTAAGAACTTTTTTAAAACAGAATTTCTCAAAACCCCTTCCATGGATTTTAATATCATTCGATAGAGAATTTAATTCTCTTTAAGTACTTATGGTACTTATGATATATATGCTTTGTACAGTTTTCACAAAAATCGAATTAATGTAAAAAATATATTTAAAAAAAACTACCAACCCATTTTTCTAAAATCACCTTATTAGTAATATGCAAAAGTTCTAGAATTAAATAGAAAATTTATCAAGCCTTCATTTGATATACTTCAGTATGCTGTCAATAGTCCTCACTTTACAAAGTATTTAAAAAAAAACTGCCCTGGTCCGACCAACGCCGGCTACGCTATCCACACTATTTGTATAACAATTACTAAAGAGAATTCTCCTTTCTGCTTAAAGTTAGGACTATTGACTGCGTACTATTTAATTCTAGAACTTTTGCATATACTAACATATGATTGATGACTTAACAAAAAATGGGTTTGAAAACATTTTTTTTTTAAATGTATTTTATAAATTCTAGAACTTTTGTATATACTAAATATAAATGTAAATGTGAGTTAATGTTAGCCAGGCATGTTGCAAACTGCTCTTAATAGGTTAGTTGATTTCCTGTTTTTTACCTTCCTTTTATTAACTCGGGATGTAACTATGTAATATTGATGCGCCTAAAAGATGCAGCGATTTCTCTTCTCAAGTTACGTACCTGATGACAGTACGAATGGCAATTATAATAGGGAGGTTTTAGTTTTTTAAACTATAATTTTATTAATTTAGTAATGTTTGATACTTAATTTAAGAATGTTTCAATTAATTTGGAAATAGTTTAATTTAATTTAAAAAAGGATGCGCTTAATTTCAAAATGGTTTCAGTTAAACTGGAAATGCTATAAAAACACCTTTCAGGGATCCACATATGTACATAAGCGGCTGTTTATTGATGTGCATGGCTGAGTCTATTTATTTCCACAGATAAGTCCATTTTCAATTCTACATACATACAAAATTAAATCCAATCGTTATCGCATATAAAGTCTTATCAACAACAACTTTGTATGTAAATAAATACTAAACGAATGTTCATACATACATACATATGTAGGTATAGTATTCGCACATTTATTTAACCCAAGCGCAAATTAAATACAACTAAACACAAACCATTGTTTTTGGGTTACTGGGCGGAGGCGAGCGGGCGAGGCTCTTGATACCCCACCCGCTAGAAAGAGCACAGTTCAAACCTTTTAAAAAGTCAAACCGGTCCCCTCGAACGCTTCCACAGACCCCTGGACAACCATTTAAAAATGAGGTAAAATTAGAATTTTGACACCTCGGATTACGCCGTCCATAGTATTTTTGCACAAAATACCTTTCCGCTTTGGCGGCCTTCGAATGCGATTAGTTAAATTTCGGTTAAGCGATCCACAGTATTTTTGCGCAGAACTCACTACAAAATTCACAAAAAAGTGCATATTTCAAACCCAATAAAAATAATATAATAAAAGATTGGCGCTTACACATATGTTAGTGTTTGGCCGAGCTTCTCCTCCGACTTGTGGCGTGCGCCTTGATGTTGTCACACAAAGCGGAGGGACCTACAGTTTTACGCCGACTCCGAACGGCGATTGTATTTTTGTGAGAAGCTGTTTTTCGTGGCAGAAATATACTCGGAGGTTTGCCATTGCCTGCCGAGGGACGACCGCTGTTAAGAAAAAACCTTTTTCTATATTTTTTTTGCGATGTTGCTTTGACCAGGGCTTGAACCCAGGTGCTGATGAGTGAAAGCGCGTACTGCTTACCACTACACCACAGCGGCCGACATTTCAAACCCAAGTTATTAATAAATTAGTGACCGAAAATTATAAAATTATTTTTTAAAATAAATTCTAAACCCTTGACTAAAATGTGTGTGTTCTTTCGTTCGGTATTTGCCGATGTGGTAATTATTCCGAGAACTTGTTCAAAAGTTCCGAACATTATCATATTGAGTATATCGAATGAGCTTTAGTTAAGAGCCTTAATGGATGTATTATATATCTAAGAATGTTTCATCGGGAAGAGTTCTGTTTAAGGCAGCGAACTCCTGGAATTGGGCTTGGCAGTTCCAGGACTAAAGTTAGCAAAACGCAGATTTTATTGTGGACTTCGGCAGAATATGTATTCCCTAACAACGTTTGTCCCGCAAACTTTTTTTTTTGTAAGAGACTCCCATTTTAAAGTTATTGCATATGTGAACTCAACAATTTTTTTCTAAAGCTAAAATATATGTACATGGGTAATTTCCAAACAAAATGCTATTGTTTAAATACCTACTCCATATAAAAATATTTATCCCCGCTCAGGTTATTCGATAATCAACATGAAAAAAGTTTAAAAAAAAAAAAAAAAAAAAAAATTAAAAAGGCATAACTGTTTGTGAATGACTACCATAACTTTTATAATTTATTCTAATTTTGCCTGAAAAATTTTATCAGCATAAGCGTGGCTTTCTATTATAATATTGTCCCTCCGAATTTTCTACAATGTCACTTTTTTTAATTATGTTGATATTAACATCAATTATTTTACTTGACATAAGAAGTCGGGTCTACGTAACCGGAACGACCCAGATTTTTTTTTTTTTTTTTGCCAAGGACTGTCACTTCAGCAACACTCCCCAAAAACTCTTTGGGGAGCTTGTATGCTGCTACAACAACAACAAAATCAACAACACGCCACCTATTGGCAACATTTTTAGTTGAGTTATTCCTTTTCATGTAGTTAATATACGTTCTAAATATGAATAAAATCGGGCTATCAATACTTGGTTTTCAAATATCTCGACTCCATCACCGGATTTACTCATCTTTCGTAATGCGTTGTAATCGGGTTCTGAGCCAAATGGTAAGTTTCAAGTCTCTAGGTCATCGGAAAGCTGGTCAAAAATTGATTGCAAGATTTGCTTCTAAACTTACATACATAAATACAGAGCAAGTTAAAAAGAAGCTTGTAAAAATATAAAAAATTACCTGTCATGTACACCTTGTTCGGAAAAGACCCACAAATGAATGTATGAAGAAGGGGCAACCCGGACATGAATTTCTAATCGTAGCTTTCGCACTTTACTGCACAGTCGCACTTTCTTAGAAGTTCAAAAACATTTTCTTAGCTTAAGTAATGTCGAAATATAAGCGTTACAATGAAAGACTATTTCCTAAAATGTTTTCAAAACGTACACTCAATCCAAAATCGGCAAAAAATCTGGAAAATGGTTGTATTTGAGCTACACTTTGAACGATGTGTTTAAATTGTGCAGAAACATGAATGTGTAAAAATTAAAATTTTAGAAAATCAAGTTTGAAAGTTTTTTTTACGAAACTTAACTCTACATTTATGCAATTCAAATTGCAATAAAAGTGGTTTCCGTGTACGTATGGTATTTTGGGTTTTGGCATAATATAGAACATCGAAAGGTTAATCAAGGCAACGCAATAACTCCAAACTGATAAATTTGCACGTTCATGCTTCTGGCATAAGGGTGACGATGCATCTTAAATGTGCATGATTTACGTAGGTTGTCATTAAAAAGTCTGAATTTGAGCATTTTCCTGAGCTCATTGCATCGCACGTTTGATAATATAACGAAGTATTTCTAAATTTCAATTGTGGGGGAAAACACAATCAAAGTTTTATTAATTCATACAGTTGGTATACAAAAAGACAGATGGAAAGACACATATCTTCACCAAATTTGGAAAGTTTGGTTTTCTGTTACACTGAATATATTCTACTTATCAAGCTTGTTAATTGCGTAATAAAATCTCCAAAAAAGTAAATTTTGAGTTACCTCTCTATATTATTAAACGCGCGATATGTAAATCCTTTCTTCTCGTAACAGAGCCTGATATAAAGTAAATAAAGATGCCCCTATTATAGGGGAAAGATCGCTCGTTTAAATAAAAAAAATAAACCTTGCTAATTACGGTCTTTTGCATTTCAGGTGATGTATGTATACGTTCTTCTATATATGTAGGAACATTCATTACAAATACATGCATGTAGGTATGACCGGAAAATAACAACACCAACATTCAGAAAGTCTTAACCGGTAATCGTTGTGGCTAAGGTGTAGTCAAAGAATATTAATAATTGAATAATTAATACCCACAACCAAAACTATGTGTCTAGGAAAGTGCAGACTATGGAGGATAAAAACGGTAACGTGTAATAAAAAAATAGTCGTTGAATAAACAAATTTTAGCCGGTGTAAAGTGTTGCTATTAAACACATACATGCATACTTATGTACATACATACATGATGTGCTTTGCAAGGGAATAACAAATTCGTACGGAAGTATACAGGGGTGTGTTCAGAAATGCATCAAGCCAAAGCATCAGTCTCTTTTACTTCCAAACTGTAATTAATCGAAATGCCTTATTTACGCAACTAAGTTCCAATTAGGCATTTAACCGTGGTTGCGCATATTGGACATTTCCATCAATTATAGTTTAGATATAAGAGACACTGATGCTTTGGCTTGATGCATTTCTGAACACGCCCTACATCTGCGTCAATAAACGACATAAGTGACCTAAGGTTTGACTTAGATTAAAAAAAATTATATTTTATTAAGGTTTTATTGAAAGAGAATCTTGAGTTACACCTATGGCTAGTAAATCGTTAAATAATTTAATAACACAATGAAATTTTGCTTTAAAGTGAAAATGGCTTACTTTGAGATAAGTTGTTTTATCAAACTGCCTCAGATTCATATATTTATGCACTTAATACAACCATATTTAAATACATACATATATACAAATCGTTCCTTTGATGGAAGCACGCCATAACTTAACATTGTGTGGAAAAATAAAGTTTTCACTTATATTTTCCGCATTGAACAAAAGTAAATAATAATTAACGATAATTCCTTGCATTTGCAGAGGGAGATTGGTTATAGGTACATAATCGCTAAACAAAATGGGAACGAGTAAAGTTACAGAGAATACATGTATGTACATATGTACATCCATACATTGCCTTCCTATATCGTTATGGATTTTTTACACAACATAAGAGAATACTTATCCCTAAAAATGATTGTTTGTATCATGGCATTCTGTATATATACGCATGTACATATTTACATTAGGGTTCTCCAAAAATGCATGTGAAAAAGTAAAGTCGGATTTTTATGCCCTCACCCCCTAGGATTGTTCTATGTATACCGAAAAAATATACCCCTATTTTTTATTTTGAAATCACAAAATATTTAGAGGTCGCTCAAAGTTTCCCATGTAAACTCAATATTTTTCGATCGGAAAACTCTCTTCAGGAGATTCCCAAAAATAATAATCAACTATTTATTTAACCATTTTTTCATAGTACATATTTATATTTTATAGGTCCGCCAAAAACCCAGAAAAATACAATGGGTAGAAAAATAAAAAACCTTTCGTATTAAAAAATGGTTAAATAAACAATTGGGTATTGTTATTGGATGTCTCCTGAAGAGAACCAGAGTTTTCTGATCGAAAATATTGATTTTCAAGAATTCCATACCACTTCTACGAAAAGTTGTTTTTCCCATAAAAAAATACATGGAATACTTTGAGCGAGATCTAAATATTTTTTTTTGATTTAAAAATAAAACAAGTAATTTGTAAGCACAAACACAACCGATTTCAAATCTACTATAAAAATTTAGAAGTACCGTTAATTAAATCATGATCCAATGATCGGGTCTAAACCAAATTAGTATGGGATCACCTGCGAGACACTACCTTTCCGATAGAAAAAGAATTAACGAAATCGGTAGACGTGGCCCAAATTCGGTCAACAAATAGGGGTTATTTTTTCGATATAAACCATCCTAAGGGGTTAGAGCATTAAAATTCATACTTTACTTATTTTGGCCCACCCTAATGTACATACATACATAAATATGAAGTTTGCAATGTCGGTTGCTGGCACATATTTATATCAAGTTGATAGATGTGGGCTGAGGTATAATTTCCTTATGTATTTTGTCGCCAAATTGACTAAGCATTCAACATTCCATCATCTTGAAGCTACAT
>NW_016163247.1:36195-37631 GCF_001687245.7 Rhagoletis zephyria | reverse complement strand
AGTAGTAGATAGGCAAATGTCAAATTTAATTTCACTGATTGTGTTGCTTTCAAACCGCCACATTTGTTGTAACCACCTGGATTCACCACACTTAAGTGCCACACTTGTGGCTTAGCCAAACACTTAGACGATTGATACGCAGCTGCGTGCCTTCATTAACTTACCTAAGTATACGTGCATGTATGTACATATGTATCCATGCGCATTTGAATGATACATACATACTTGTTCATGTTTTACTGAACGTGAAGGTTGTTTCTTGCTCCGGCTATTTTAATCGCATTATTTCTTTTTATTATTGTACGGTTTTTTGTTGCTTTTAGTTCAATTCTTTATCTAACTTTATTTTCCGCTTTTCTTTTTTCTTGCATCGCAGGTGTTGACTGTTTTGAGACCATGGCGGGCCTGAGGTGCGGCCGCTGTCCAGCTGGCATGGTCGGTGACGGCAAGATCTGTAAGCCAGGCGTTACGTGTGCGGAGCAACCCTGCTATGTGTAAGTGTCACCAATGTGCTCGCTGTTTTATGAGCTTTTTTATTGCCCTATTCCTATTACTATATTTTTTCTTTTAAATTTACTACTCTTCTGGATTTCCCGTACGCACAAAAGCGAAAATATTTTGATGTGCGCATGTGCAATTCTTTCGCACCTTTTGAGGCCTAATTTTGAAGACAGTCAATTAAAAAATGTGCTATAAGTAGTACTAAAAATTTAATGAATAGGAAAACATTTTTATATCTAGAACTGGAAATATTCTGGTTGCAGGCGCATAAGCTCCAAAGTGTTGAGAAGGCAAAAATATTGCGAAGGACAGGATAAACAATTTTTAAATTCATATAATATGAACGAGTAGGACAAGATTTCACCGAAAGGTGTGAAGGCATAAAATGTAAAGAGTTGAAACGAATTTTATTATGGTATAAGAGAGCGGATCAGACTTAAATTAAATTGACCAGGCGAAAATTTCACCATAATTCGAAAACGCAATAACCGGCATGAATTTTAAAATGCCTTAGTTATGTCTATTTCAGCAGTAACCTCTTGTTAAATTACTAAAATTCATTAGTCTGCTGAAAAATATTAAAAAAGAGTCAGTTTTCGTCTTGGCCTGTGGGCTGTGTCGCAATCGGCTTCGTATTCGGATTTGTGCATAAGTTAGTGGCAACCCTCTTAAATGTAGTTAAGAAATAAACAAATCTCTTGCGTTAGATATTGCGATACTTATTTCAATTAGTTGACGAATTAAGTTCAGTTTGACTTTTTAAATACATGACATGATGGGAGATATATAGTTCAGAAATAAAACATTTTAAAACCCTTGCCAATTGACATCCATATTTTAAAAATTAACTTGACTTATTACATAATTTGAGTTTAACTTTTTACACAGGTGGCAACCCTCTTAAATAATCTTAATGGTAAAACTAAATACTTCTT
>NW_016163247.1:26748-35396 GCF_001687245.7 Rhagoletis zephyria | reverse complement strand
TTTTTCCGATCATGTTTTATTTTCCTTCTCGACGAAGTATGTGTTGAGCCATATCTTGCAGTAGATAGCGATATTCCCGCCGCATGAGAAGAGTTGAGGTCAGACAGGTTGGTTACCTTCTTCGCAAGCTCTTACCTTGAATATCTCTGTGGCCTGGCACCCATGTGTGAGCAGTAGACTTTGGTATTCTATCGCAGATATTGACGAGGTCTCACAGCAACCAATTGACTTGATAGCTGCTTGGCTTTCGAAGTATATAGTTACTGAGGGCAGACACTGCATTAGTCTGGCAGCCAAAATCAGAGTACTAATCAGAGATCCGTCGAATGAATTCCATTCCCTGCTCTGATATTTAGCGCCATCTGTGTAGATGGCTGTGGAGTTATCCTGGAGGACCCAGACCGAAGGGATACGAGTGGAGAACTTGTTTTCGAGCTCTAGCGGTATTGTTGTGTAATCTGGGGATCTAAACGTATCGGAGTAGTTGGGTAGAATACTGATGTGACCGAATCTGGTGTCTTTCCATTTTAACAACTCATTCATTCCTACTGCATTCCAGCTCGCCTGTAGCTTACCAAAAACCTCTACGAGCATAAAGGTTAGGAGTGTTGCCATGGATTTGTTGGATGTGGATGGCACCTTAGAATTAGTGAGCGACTTATCCAGTGATGTTCAGCAGACTGCAACGCCGTAGAATATCATAGGACGTACCAGTGCAGCGTAAATCCAGTGCACTATGTGGTGTATGATACTTCATTAGTAGTAGTTTTCGCATTTCACTTTGCAGTCGCATTTTACTAAATAGATCAGAGGTGGACAGCTTCGGCAGAGCATTTTTGCAATTGATGTCACTGAGTGGGGAACAAGTCGTGCGGTCAAATGAAGCTTTCGCTGTCTTCCCAAGCAGAGCGTGTATGTATACGCGAATACGGCGCGCAGTCGCCGACGGGGCAGACGCTGCCCAGCTGTGAAATAGATGATCGAAAACAGTAGTAAAACTTTGCTAGCTTCCTAGCAACTTTTCTGGACCATATGGTTATATAAAGCTAATTTCCTGACTAATTTGATAAAAGATTTTACAATAAAAGGCTCTATAGGGCTCGGAAATGTGTTCCTAATATGCCCTAAAACCAAAATTGTTTTACATATATAGAGATTTTGTATTTAGCTCCCAAAGTGTTTGTAATCTTTTCTTGGACCATGCGGCTTTTAACACCTCATTTTAATGTGTTTTCAAAACAAATACCTAATCCGAAAACGGCTACGTTTCAGAGGTCAGCAAACAGTTTGGAAAGACGCCATTTTGAAATGTTTTGAGCGCTACACATCCCCTAAAGCTAAACTATNGTGTATACGCGAATACGGCGCGCAGTCGCCGACGGGGCAGACGCTGCCCAGCTGTGAAATAGATGATCAAAAACAGTAGTAAAATTTTGCTAGCTTCCTAGCAACTTTTCTGGACCATATGGTTATATAAAGCTAATTTCCTGACTAATTTGATAAAAGATTTTACAATAAAAGGCTCTATAGGGCTCGGAAATGTGTTCCTAATATGCCCTAAAACCAAAATTGTTTTACATATATAGAGATTTTGTATTTAGCTCCCAAAGTGTTTGTAATCTTTTCTTGGACCATGCGGCTTTTAACACCTCATTTTAATGTGTTTTCAAAACAAATACCTAATCCGAAAACGGCTACGTTTCAGAGGTCAGCAAACAGTTTGGAAAGACGCCATTTTAAAATGTTTTGAGCGCTACACATCCCCTAAAGCTAAACTATATGTCTAAATTGTGTATATATTTAAAGATATTTGTGTGTTACGAAGATTGCAATTGTGTAATTTTGACTATGATTTTGTTTGGCAAATAAGTCTTGAATATAGTCGTAGTACTTTTAGAGTTTCTATATAAAAAATGCTTTTTATTGCTTTTGTTTCCAAGTTATAGCTTAACATATAGGTTAACAAAAGTTATTAAAAAGGAANGAAATGTTTTGAGCGCTACACATCCCCTAAAGCTAAACTATATGTCTAAATTGTCTATATATTTAAAGATGTTTGTGTGTTACGAAGATTGCAATTGTGTAATTTTAACTATGATTTTGTTTGGCAAATAAGTCTTGAATATAGTCGTAGTACTTTTAGAGTTTCTATATAAAAAATGCTTTTTATTGCTTTTGTTTCTATGTGGTTTTGTTTTAATAATGTGTTGGACTTCCAAGTTATAGCTTAACATATAGGTTAACAAAAGTTATTAAAAAGGAATAGTCGACTTCAATTGATCGAATAATTGTTTCCTTATGACTTTTCCAACTAGCTGCTCACAAGCAACTATTCGACTAACCTTTCACCTTCGATTTTTGAAAAGTTCTTTTCTTTAACCAAACATTGTTGGCGAAAACCATCCCCGGTTATAATAATAATTTTATTGGGAACAACTGTCACTTTAATGTTTGACATGAAAACTTCCCCACCTTGATTCTAGAAAGTAAACACAGAAGAGATCATAAGAGATTTGGCGGATAAAAAGTTAAACTAACATCAAATTGCAGAAAAACAAACTTAACAATGTAAACTCATAATGACAAAAGATATCAAACAAGCTTCTTAATTCTGTAAGAAATGGCCTTTGGGCCATTCACTGGTTAATGCACAGGTAATAACTTTATTTGCTCTTCTCTTCTTGGATTTACCTGAGGAAATGATTCGCATCAAAGTGCTACCAAAAACCAGTTTTAATTGTTTTTGCCGCCAGCCTTCAAATGAATCACTGGGATGGCATCAGCGGAGCCTTCAATTCGCTTTAGCGGATTACAGAGATACACATTTGTACTTGCGTATGTATATATGTATGTATGCACGAGTATGTGCGAAATGCTCTTACCAGCTTAATGCATCCCTAATGAAAAGGTCCGATAAGCCCCGAGAGTGTTGATTGGTGAACGACGCTGTAAGCAGGTTGTAAATTGCCACGAAATTAATTTACTTTCCAGGTGAAGGTGTTTTTGATGTCTGCACACAAACAGGCAATCGCCCAACAAGGCAGGGCAACAGCAAACCAAACAACCTTTTTGCGCTTGCGCTTGTATTCAATTGCCTTGAATTGAGCAATCAGTGAGAGTGAGAGAGTACACGATGAGAGAATTTGCATACTGAATGCACTTGCCATATACTTAAGATGCAACAACTTATTTGAGCCACACTGCGGTCGAGATAACGTCGCGGCGGNAAACCTTTCACTTTCGATTTTTGAAAAGTTCTTTTCTTTAACCAAACATTGTTGGCAAAAACCATCCCCGGTTATAATAATAATTTTATTGGGAACAACTGTCACTTTAATGTTTGACATGAAAACTTCCCCACCTTGATTCTAGAAATTAAACACAGAAGAGATCATAAGAGATTTGGCGGATAAAAAGTTAAACTAACATCAAATTGCAGAAAAACAAACTTAACAATGTAAACTCATAATGACAAAAGATATCAAACAAGCTTCTTAATTCTGTAAGAAATGGCCTTTGGGCCATTCACTGGTTAGTGCACAGGTAATAACTTTATTTGCTCTTCTCTTCTTGGATTTACCTGAGGAAATGATTCGCATCAAAGTGCTACCAAAAAACAGTTTTAATTGTTTTTGCCGATCAACTTTTCACGCGTATAAAACTTTTTATCGCCAGCCTTCAAATGAATCACTGGGATGGCATCAGCGGAGCCTTCAATTCGCTTTAGCGGATTACAGAGATACACATTTGTACTTGCGTATGTATATATGTATGTATGCACGAGTATGTGCGAAATGCTCTTACCAGCTTAATGCATCCCTAATGAAAAGGTCCGATAAGCCCCGAGAGTGTTGATTGGTGAACGACGCTGTAAGCAGGTTGTAAATTGCCACGAAATTAATTTACTTTCCAGGTGAAGGTGTTTTTGATGTCTGCACACAAACAGGCAATCGCCCAACAAGGCAGGGCAACAGCAAACCAAACAACCTTTTTGCGCTTGCGCTTGTATTCAATTGCCTTGAATTGAGCAATCAGTGAGAGTGAGAGAGTACACGATGAGAGAATTTGCATACTGAATGCACTTGCCATATACTTAAGATGCAACAACTTATTTGAGCCACACTGCGGTCGAGATAACGTCGCGGCGGTTTTGGTTGTTTACCTCTCGTAGTTCTTGTTGTTTTATATGGCTTGAGTGCACGCGACTCATTTAAGTGATTTACAGCGCTGATCGAAGGCAGTGTGACGCCCAAAAGCTTTTATTATATTTATTTATTTAATTTTATTGTACTTTTTTTTTTGCTTTTGTTTACAAACGAAATGATCAGCGGCTTGTTGGCGTTGACTGGTCGGTTGGTTGGTGGCGTCCGGTCACATATCACCGTTAATGCTTGTTGACATTTACGACTTTGTTGGGCCAACAGTGCATTTCCAACAGCCAAAAGCGTTATCTGCATCTTCGCGTACATACAATAAACAGTGCAGCGGCTGAAATAAATTGTTGGTGGTCACTTACAACAACAAGCCAACTTTTTATGCAAATCAATTGAGGTTGGGTAAGCGATATGAAGCGTTTGCTCCAGCCACTATGCACACAGCTGACTCAACTTGGACGCGATCTTAGCGATCGTCTTCCACATACACACTTACACCCATCAGCCAACTAAAGAGCCGGCCAGTTAACGATCAAACGGGCGCACCTGAACACCTACAAGCCGCTATTCTATTGCTGCTACACTGTGGCGGTCAGTCTTGAACTGAAGTGCGCTTTTAGAGGAATTGGAAATTGCTCTGTGTGTTTTTGTTGTTGTTTTCTAGTAGGCGATATCAATTGGTTGCATCTTCATTAAGTACCAACACTGTCGGCCGCAGCTAACTGATAACACTTAACTTCAAATTTATGCGTGCGTGTGTGTGTGTAACGCGGCATGCCACTTGATGCACTTGTTGCCAGCGCGTTTCGCCGGCAAATGGTACGATGCTTTTTCACTAACCAGAAAGCAGTTTCGTTACTGTGCATCTTTTACTTCTTCCAACTCGTCTTCTTTCTCTCACAACCGGCGTTAGGCCACATTCCACACGTCACTTAAAATTGTATGCATTTGCTATGAATTGATGAAATTTTTTCCGGTTCACGCCTTCGGTTAGGGTTTCAGATTACATTTCCCTGCAACTTCAACGTACGCGACCAGAAAAAAAAGTACCACAAAGATACAATTCTTAAAGTTCAACTGCTTGGCTGACTGAGTGCCTACGAATTTGTTGACTTTTATTGCGCTCCACGTAATTTATGCGTAGATACGAAACGAAGGCAGTGCTGTTACTTAGCCCCGTAGTATCCAAGTGGCTTATAAATCTTGCAACTAACTGTACAGCAGAAACGCTCTCAAATTTTCAAACTGTGGCATCGTAAAATTACAATAGAAAAGTGTTGCCGGGTGATGCCTGCTGATTTCCTTCTGGGTTTGGCTTACAGCTGGAGGAGGAACTGCCATTGCAACTTAGAAAAAGATGTCATTGGGTCGACCTGTGTCACTATGTAACAAACTTTTCAAAATTAAAGATTTCAGAAAGCAAAATCCTCCAAGCTGGAATATGGAAAAATAAACCGATTCACGAAAAAAAATATTTTGTCTTAGGTCTATGTTTTCCGTTAACTGAACCGGCTAAAGTAGCACACTGGTGTATTACTTGGTGTAAATTTGAGAATTTCGGTACAAGTAATCAGATTTATACCAAAATTCGTAAATTTACACCAAGTAGCACACTGGTTACTTAAGGGGTTGAAAATACCGCTAAAAACCAAATTTTAATTAAAAAAACTTATTGTTAGCATACACTCATACACTGAAGAGCAAAACTGGAACAATAGGAAAGTTAAATTTGTGGTAATTTCCCTTGTCAGTTTATTTACTTTATGGTAATTCAAATGTATTTCGCCTTACCGATGTTTAACTAAATGTTTGATAAAAAAATTTAAGATTCACATGTGGAAACTCAGAAAAGAATGACCAAATTAATATTAACTGGATTGTTCCAGTTTTTCATTCTATTAGTAAGATCTGCTACAGTTGAAATCTGGCAGGTATTAATTAGCAAAAAAACTAATTGAAATGTGAATAATTCAGTCGAAACTTTTTTAGAATCTTTTTTTATTTCTAACTAACTGAAAGATTTACAAATATTATTAGAATTAATTTCCTCGCCAAAATACCAGTACTTTAGAGATGACACCCGCCATTAATACTTGGACATCCCTTTCGTTGATCGATTCAGCCTGTTTTCGCCACATTATGCAGAACTGCGTTATTCTTGAAGCCGTGCATTTTGTTTTTTTTTTATGATTTTGATTACATATGTGCCCAATAACGCTCGATCGTTTGTAGCTCTGGGCAATTCGGAGGATTGGCCTCTTTTAGTACAATGGCTTGTTGCCAGATCAGGCCAAAACGATACAAGCGCTCAGAACAACACTCCAGGTGCAACAACACGTTCAGAAATATTCGGATTCCTTTTCAAAGTCCTTAGAACATCCTTCTCCGCTATTTTATTTATACTGCCTGATTTTCCGCCAGATTCCGCCTTTCTCTCAATGCTGCCGTTTTTCTTGATACTTGACAATACATTTGAACCGTCGACCTTCCAATGTTCAGCAATTTTACTAATCGACATTGGGAGATGTGTGGATTTTGTATGAAAACGTCCAAAATCAATTTTCTTTGCTGGAGTTCTTTGCTCTCCACATCACTTATTTTTAAAGTTACGCGTATGAAAATTAACTGTAATAAAAAACAACGATAGCAAAACCAGCACGCTAAATAAACGGCTGATCGAGTAGTCCATAACCACGTTGGGCTGTGTAGAGTGCTACCAGCTTTCAACTGCATACTTCGAATTTTTCTAAAAAATCTGAATAAAAAGTTGCAAATTAGTGTGCAAATTTAATGAATTTTGCTGAGATTTGCACAAAGTTTGGAGATTTTGTCTTTATGTTTTTTGGTGTAAAATAAACTATATTTTTATAAAAAAATATCGCAAATAAATTAGAATAAAAAACTTTGCATACATTGCGAAAAGTTCACCAGCCAATACTTTTGTACGTCACTGTTTGTTTGTACATCAGGATGGTCCAAAAATAACTACATGCGAGGAAATAGTTTAAAATTTTAAGCTCTCATCAAGGCGAATTCATATAAAGTGGTATTCCTAGATCAGCTGATTTGTGTATGTGTTTCGCCTCACAGCTTCGAACGTCAAATTGAAATATTTTGTTTGCATTTTCACACACACTCAAAGCAAAAACAAAATACATGTACAATTTTTTTTTTGTTCTCCTGCTATCACCTTTTATTAACTCGCCTTTGCTCTTACCCTCCATGATTTTTCTAAATGGAAAAAGAATATCAGTATTTTCGTTTAGAAAAAAATAATATTTAGAACTGCCCTTAAAGCTGGGGAAATGGTATTGAATTCTTGAAAATTAACATTTTTCACTGCAAAACTCTGTTTCTATTTAGGAGCCTTCCAGTAACAATACTTAGTTGTTCAGTTAACCATTTTTTATATTACACGGTTAAAAATTTTGGTTTTTATTTTAAACTTTTTGGACTACATATATGACCAAACTAAATTCTGTTTCAAATACAAACCTTCCAGGTTTAAAAAAAAGAGAGCACATATGTTGCGCTTAGAATTTAAACAGTTGGGATAAATTTTCAACCCAAACATCAGTGTTGCCATCTTTTGATTTTCAAAAAGCACCAAAAACTTGGAAAAAAGGCGTTTTACCACACTAAAAGCACCAAATTTTTTTTAACATAATACTGAAGTACTGCACATTAAGACTGGTATATCTCGAGAAAGAAAACTCGAATCGCATGATGCCTTAATTAATTTAATGTTTTCATTATATAACCTCAAATATCGCTAAAAACCGTGTTTTTGGCTCTTTGAGGTTAGGATATCTCAAAATTCTAGTGCTGGAGCAATTGTGAGGCCAGATTTGGATTCAGCACCAAGAAACGATGTGTTTTACTCAGGTGGTAAAAAAAAACAAAATTTGTACATATAATTATAAAAGAAAAAAACAAATACTTAACTTACTTGCGTACTAGCATTTTTAACGCGAATAGAATTTAACAAGGTGGGTTGGCAACTTCAGCGGTGCAGCCGCTTGAAGCTAAAGATATGAGCTATAGAATCCGTAAGTTTCGTATTTATAACTAGCAGGCAACACGTTCATCACGCCGCCATTATTCGGAGGTACTGACTTATACGAATTCCTTTGCTTACATTAAAACTATTATCGTTTCCCTTCAAAATGCCGCCCCAAGTGGGTAGATATCTTAAAAAGGAAACATTTTAGAGCTAAATTTGTGAAAGCATAAAAGTCGCGATTTTTAAAAGTTTGGATTCGGACAGGCGGAAACGAGCGTTCCTAAGAATTTAATTTTGCGTAAACCCTGTTCTTTGGGACCCTAAAGAAGAGTCCCTCGAATGTACAGCTAAATCTAAAATGGGTCCCCGATTTGTTTTTGACGATTTCATATGAAACGACTCTCTAACAAAACTATTTATTTGTTAATATTATTGTGGCTTATTAATACTGCTTTCAATATTGTTACTGAGCTTTGTACCACGATTATCTT
>NW_016163247.1:12645-20623 GCF_001687245.7 Rhagoletis zephyria | reverse complement strand
ATTTCAAAGGTATGTGTGGTTTAAAGAATTTTGTTTTTCTATTTTTGTCATCGTAATCATTCAGTTTGTGACACCGAAAACCTCTGGATATTAATTTTTATTCGAAGAAAAAATCCTCTGCCATACTGCTTCCATATCGTAATCACTGACCCCGAAAACACCTGGAAACCGAGTTTTATAACATAACATTCTATAAATGAATGCGGCATTTTGAATTTTAAAAATTTAATATCATATTCGGCTTAAGACAAAAATGCTCTTTTTAATGAAGGGGAAACCGGGGGACGAGTTCTTGATACTTTTACGTTGGATATTTTTCTGGATTTTCGAACTATTGAAGAGAAATTTCTTTACTCGTTGGAGCTTTTTTTATAATTCTAACTAATTAAAAAAAAATCTACACTTTTTCAATTTAAAGGCATTTAAAAAATATATACCTATTATAACCATTCTACAAATTACTAAGTGTATCTGTGTTCGTATGGAATAGTAGCTTATGTCGAAAAGCTGGCTTTAATATAATGCGGCATCCCCTTTATTCTTTGGATGACAAGGAATTTTTTGGAGAGACTTAATAAGACTAGTCGGATCGGATTTCTTTCTTGCACGTTTACTATTTGCTAAAAGTTCTTCAACCGCTTGGTGCCAGTGAGTCATTCGCAATCGTATCTGCGAATGCTGCATTATACTAACGCCAGTCTTTCGACATAAGCTAATATTCCATACGAACGCAGATATTATTAAAAACAATCCCAAAAGTATTTACAAAGTTAAAAGTATTTAAAGTGTTTACCTGACGCCTCACCATCCACGCTGACAAAACTGTTACTTACTAATAAGAATTAAATGACAAGCGAAAATATTTAATCACGACGTAAAAAAAAATTATTTAATTCGACGAACGAAAGAAGAGCCAACTTTGCTCTGGTGCTAAAGCTACTGCGTTGCGTTGAAAGTCAAAATTTCTCTGTTAAATTGTAGACTGATTTATAAAAAGTACTTATTTTAAAGTTCTGTGTGATAAGGTTTAAATAATTGTTTTTTATATTTTGCTGTCGTAGTTAGTCACCTTGTCCTTATGTGTATCGGATTTTAAAAGGCCCTGCTGCTTTCGAATTATATCCAAAGTAATTAAACTTACTTACATTGCTATTTTAATAATTTTTCGCACCACTATTTTATAGGCTTTTATTTTTAATAAAAAAATTTTTTTGAGAGATATTAAATATGAATATTTGTAATCAAGGAAAGATGAACCGAGGACATTTAAATCGAAAGTACAATATACGAATCGAGTGTACTCTATTTTTTCAATAAATTAGAGGAACATCTGAATGACACAAAAAGCCTGCGAAATCAGAACGTATTTCTTTAATGAATCTTTATATTTATAAAAGTACAATGTACATACATACATCGTATTTAAACTATTTCACTGCATTTCATTGTTCATTGCAAACCCCCCAAGTTTTCCATACATACACTATCACTATTGAAATTATCTCTTCAAGCCTTACTTTGTTTAACGACAAGCGATCTTCGCTTCGTTGCACATAACGATGCGTATTTAAAAAGGCTAGGCTTGTTGGTTCATAATTAGTGATTAATCTTCAATTATCTTTCTCTTTCCGCACTTCACGTTTTCGTTATTGTTGTTGTAATCGCTCAACATGCACATAAAATTACTACGAACATTACGTAGGTGAACTTGTTTACAGACAGGCGAAGTTGATATTGATCAGCAAAAACACCAACACTGAACGCCATAAACTGATTTTCTGTTTTATATTATGTGATCTCCCCGCCAGCTGGTAACATATGTATGAATGTATTTATACTCATAAGCATTTGTATGCTTGTACAACACGCTCAATTGCTTAATTAAGACCTGTAAAATTCTGCAGTTGCCTGTTATCACTGTTTGATGAATCTGTATGTAGTTTACTTGCCCAATATTTATGTATGCGTAGTCAAATAGTTTCTTTAAAATAAAATATGACTCTGATGTTAGTATGATAACACTTGTAAAATATTTTCAGATTTTTTAAAAACTTGAACATTAGTTTTTATGTTCATATATATAAACTTATGTAAGTACGAATAAATCTGTTCAAGGTCAAAAGAGTAACTTCGACTTTTAATGGCCGCAAGTGCCTTCATGTGCATTTTTTAATATGCAAGTTATTTATTTTACTTTCTTACACATTTTCCCACGTTACCTTGCTTTGAATGTTTATACTTGGCATTGGGCTTATTGCATTGTTTTTGCGGCAAATCAAAAGCGGTTATTGCTAACGCCTGCATCCCACGCATTATTGTCTTCTATGTACTGGGCTCATGATACCTATGCACTTTGTAGCATATTCAAATCCATAATACAAACACCTTTTTAGATTTTTTTCATATTTATGTACATACATACATATGTTTGAGATAGTCCTCTTTTTAACCTTAAATCTCTGGCATGCCCCAAGGCTTTTTGGTTACACACATCCCACTTGCATTTTTAATCAGCACGCTGTACACTTAGCCGTTTGTGCAGTCGACACTTCGCGCGTACCGTTGAGTTGCGGGCAGATATTGCAGAGATTAGATACTGGAAGAATTATGTACATATATGTATGTATCCATAGATAGATACATATGTGAAAAATCAAGCTCCGCAAATAATCATTATTTTTTACAATTCCCCCAAGAAGCTGATCCTGCAAAAAGTTCAGCAAGCATTAGGAGTACACCAACATAATTCCAGTTAGACGAACTACTTTTTGTTTAAGTTATATTGAAAAAGTCAACTGATAAAATTATTCTGTAAGTTTTATTTATTGAGCGAAAAATATAAGCATGTAAAATTTACAAAATTTTTTTTTATACATAGCTTAAAAGAATTTATGTAATTTTCAAAATTGACCATGCTCTAAAATAAAAATGTTAGTAGTATGAACAATTCCACATACCGTACCCTGCAGGAAAAGTTTCTAACTATAAGTTAACTTGAAGTTGATTAAGAAGGAACCAAAGGTCACTATGATCTATATATTTTCTTTGAGTAAAGCTAACTATATTTTCTACGATGATGGCCGAAATAGTCAAGGGTGGTTACTTCTGCATTAGATGTCAACTAACTTGTAACAGCCTTCACAAAATTTAGGGAAAATCTGGCAAGGCACTAGTTCTGCCCTACAAATTTCAGAACTGTCTCTGAACTACTGAAAAAGGGATGCATGCGGAGTTGGACGTTTAAAACTCATATGTTGCTAGTTGCGCTGTCATCAATGTTACTCATTACTGGTCATGTGGAAACTGACAAAAGATGCAGAACTGTAATATAATATATTTTTTTGTTTTTCTTAGACCCTAAATCTAATAACGAACTATTTTCGTTTATTTAATATGTAACTCTCTACATAGTTTATGGGTAGGGTTGCCAGATTTTGAAACGGAGAAAGGAGTACATTTATATTTTCGATAGAAATAAAGCAGTACAAGACATAAAAAAGGAGTACAATTTTCATTTTATTTTTTTGTGCAATTTATTGTTACCAATTACCATTAATTAGGTACATACAAACAAAGATATCTTAGAAATCTTTTTCAAAGCAACAATAAATGTGAAAAATAATAAATTGGCTTTCCAATAGGGACGGTTGTTAAAGAGACGGTGATCGAAGGGGGAGTGGACGTGGCACCTTTTCCGACCTTTTTGGAGAGGGCATGAACCGCCATGGACAAAAATGTTACTCCCGACCACCTAGGGCCCCTATGGTTCCCAGGGACCCCTAAGAAAAATTGCCAAAAGTCACAATTTCCACTTGCGTCCACAGTATTTTTGCGTATAATTTGGTTCTCAATGACCGCCTTTATAGGAAAGTTTCCCCAACTAAAAAACTAAAAACTACAAAAGAATTCCAGACTCTTCCTGAATGTATGGCCATTTTTTCAATTTAAGCCTTATAATTAATTTAATATTTTTCTGATTTTTATACCCGAGCGCCCTGCCCCTAAGGCCATGCTTACACCTTTTCACTATCACACTTAACTTTGCTTACTAAGTAGTGTTTGCCACACTATGAATGGCAACGTACAGCGCGTAAAATAATAACTGTCGCACAGGTTTTTTGAAAAATAAAAGGGTTCTTTATAGATTTTGTGTTTTTTTTTTTTGTTAACTTTGTAAATATTTTACTTTAATTTTATTAATTGGTTTTAAAATTTTAATCCTGATTTGCATTTGCCAGCTTTGGGAGAAAAGTAAATGCGGCACAAACCTCTTTTTCAGGTGTATTTTTTCTTAGATTTTGTATTAAAAAAAGAAAAAAAAAACCTGTATAGTGTTGGTCGAATGAATGCCCTCCTAGTCACCAGTTTCGAGTCTTTTCGGCTGCTGAGTATGAGGCCTTATGTTGGACAAAAGACGGAGTATAAAGGACCAAAATGAGGGAAATTAGCCTATGGTTACAGAAGATATGTAATAAAGTAACCGACGAAGACTTGCGCTTTTCTCCCAAACCCCCTGGTCAACCCAAATGATGGTTAAATTTAAAGACTATACAATAACTACTTTTTTACTTGCGCTTTTCTCTCAAAGTGTTTACCGCCGGTAAACCCAAATAAAGGTTGAAATTTAAAAACAAATTAATAAAATTGAAGTAAAATCTGTGAATAATTTATTTAAAAAAAAAAATGTGCAACAGATATTATTTTACACCCTGTATATGATAAAATATTAATAGCTGGAAAAAGGAGTACAAAAGAAGTACAAAGATAATAAAGGAGTACATTTCCAGATATTTTTTTTTGGAGTACAAGGGAGTACATTGCAATAAAAAGGAGTACGTTTACTCCCAAAAGCAGTATGTCTGGCAACCCTATTTATGGGCAACTACTACAATATTTCCAAAAAAGTCGTTATTGGTAAACTTATTGTTATTTTTATACATATCTACGTACGCATAAAATTGAATGCAGAATATAAAATTTAGTTAAGCTACACTTTAATGCAAAGGTCTGCGTACACCATTTCTTTTGAAAATATTCACAATATATTGAGAGTTAAAAATTTTTATTATTTAAATGATCACGCTTAAAATAAAATCATATAAACCGTGTTTTAAAACTTTATACAAAACAAAACCAAAATGAACGATTTTTCATCAAAATGTTTGACCTTTTAATCAGATTTAAAAAAAAAAACAAAAGTGGTAAACAATCTCCCTTTGAAATGGGAGTGCTATTAATATGAACGATACTGGACACACGTAAATATATCACTGAGCACCCGAAATGTGTAGTTATGCAGTGATATTTTTTTTTTTAATTTCCAATGTTTTTCATTTTAAATATTTTTCCTTGAGTTTTTATTTAAGCACCTTGTCTCATACTCCATGAACCATTTAAATTCGAATTCCTAACTGTGCTGCTAACTTGGTAGAACTCTAAAAACTGTCTTCAAAATTTCAAAATTTTTAATCAGAGATATTTTTTTTTTAATATTTCGAGTATTCTGCTTTGTGTCCCATCAAATTTTAGTACAGTAAAGTGTAATCTTGCATCTTAAACGAAAATATTTAAATAGGAGAATACCTTCAAGAGCGTGCGTAAAAAGAGTTATAAAAAATCTGATTTAAAATATTGAAGTTTTTGTAACAGTTTCTAGAATTCTACTTAATTTCCAACACAGTTAGAAACGTTAATTTACTTGCTTATGTCATAATACTTATGAGCCATCCTTAATTAGAAAATTTACGAAAAATATTTAGCACGAAAATTATTGTGAATATTCAAAATTCTATATTTCTTATTAGATGCCGGAGAGTCTGTGTATTACATTTCAATACATTTAATGCAATTTAACGCTGAGTTATTTTATAACTACAAGTTGGTTTCTTTTTATCAATTTATAATTTTTTCCTGCAGGGTAAAGACTGACACTTTTTTAAAAATATATATTTAACATATTCCGTTAGGCTGCAACGGTTACTATGGATGCCTATTCTGCCAAATTTTATTCTGACGAGTTCGTCGAAAAAAAAATACTTGCGATGGGAGTGATTTCTTTGGATCCGAATTGTTCGTCAGAACACTCAAGATGCCGTTAAAATAATTAAACATTCAAATGAATTAGATTTTTTCTTGCGTCCTGTCGATGAATTTAAAGCTTCTTAGGCTTTGTCTCATGGATACCAATTCCTACCCTTGAATTTGATAACACGAGTTTTTTGGGTATGAATGATACAAACTATCGCCAAAAATCATTCTCAGAAGAAAAACTATTGAGCACCAACTAAGGTGTTACATACATACATAGATGTTACAACTAAGGTGTTACATACATACATAGATGTTACATTAATTACGTATTATCATTGGTAGATAAAGCACAATATTCGTCAATGGCAGCAGTACGCAACCTTCTGAACAAAAGTTCGTCAGATGACATTCATAGTAATCGTAGCCTTAGTTGGTTTCAAATAAAACTCAAAAAATCAAAGCAAAATTTCAAATAGAGACTTTCGAATAGAAGATGACGAAATATAGGAATAGTAGAAAATTTTTATTTACATTCATACGTACATATGTATACTAGCGATCAAAACCTAGTGAATGGTATTTTTTTTTAATTTTCACAATACTTTTCAAGCGAAAATTTTTGTGTTATCTTTTTAAGAAAATATTGTTCATGCTATGTATAAACACAACCATATTAATGAATGTTTCAAACATCCTGCAAAGTGTAGAAAGTTTCAAAAAATGTTCGTCTAATTTCAAACTTTTTGAATTGAATTTTTACAATATTTTTGGGTATGCAAATCAATTGCGGTGTAGTGGTAAGCAGTGCGCGCTTCCACTCCGTAGCACCTGGGTTTAAGCCGTAGTCAAAGCAACATCGCAAAAAATGTAGAAAAAAGGCTTTTTGTTAACAGCGGTCGCCTCTTGGCAAAACAGCTTCTCATAAAAATACAATCACCATTCGGAGTCGGCGTAAAACTGTAGGCAACCCCACTTTGTGTGGTGTGACAATATTATAGGAGGAGAAGCTCGGCCAAACATTAACATATGTGTAAGCGCCAATCTCTTATTATTCTTATTAATTATGTATATTGCTCATACAATTTTATTCTAAAAAGTCTATAGTATGTTTGAAGCTCAGAAGAATTTGTTCGTTTTTTTGTTTTTGCTCTCTTTGCATCTACGTCGCGACGGAAAATAAGAACGAAGCATTCAAAGATCTCTTTTATGAGTGCTGGAGCGCACATACGAGCCCTGCCCCCGTCACAATATAGAAACTGTTTTTGGCGATATCAATGGCAGACTGGGCAAGGAAGGGATATTTGCTCCCACTGTCAGAAAATTTAACCACGACGAAACGTCCGATAACGATGAGACTGATCGACTTCGCCGGGGCCCCGAACATCTATTGCTTTTTCTCCTTTTGTTGATCCTCAGCATTTGTATTTGTGCACGCCAAATTTTAAACGTTTAATTTGCTTGGGGTAAAATTTAATAAAAATTACATTTGAAATAAATCTGCGCCCTTTTCAAAGTAAGGACATGTCCTACTCAACATTATTTACATAATATTTAAAACAGAATTTTGTAATTCAGTATTTTGAAAAGCAGAATTTTCAAAAAGCAGAAATCTGTGTTCCGAATTTTTTAGTACCAGAATTTCTCATTCATGGGTTAGCACCTAAACGTAAGGTCAGTTTCCGCTAAACTTTATCAGAACTTAATTGACAGATGAGAGCTAACAGGGCATTGAGGAAACGGCCTTTAAGAGCTTAGTGCATATTAAAATATTTATTGCAGAATTAAATCGAAGATACCTTCTATAAAAATTATCGCGTTTTCAATAGAAACCAAAATCTGCTTTTCTTCTATTTACGATGCTTGATTTCTTTCCCTGCTTGCCATATTTCACTTGTTTTTTGTCTTTGCCGCATCCACCTCATATTCACACATGGTGTGTGAAATATGC
>NW_016163247.1:0-11547 GCF_001687245.7 Rhagoletis zephyria | reverse complement strand
GGGCTCCACTTGTATCAACTTACGTCGAGCGCACATTTAGTAAATTCAAGGCTTTTCTTCGCGAAAATCGAATGAAAATGCTGCCACAGAACTTCAAAATGCATCTTGTGGTTTAATGTTACTACAACTATACAGATTCAAGTTTTATGAATTAGAAACTCGAAAGGATAAAATAGTCAAAGATTAAAAGTAAAAATTTTTCATATAATGAAACTAGTTCATAGTTTTTCTCTTTTTACTTTTAATATAAACATTTCTAAAATAAATATATTTTTTGATTATTCTTCGTATTTTCTGTCTTTTTTTTAGTGCCTTATTTTGGTTTTTTTACAAAACTTTTTTTTCCTGCCTTTTTCGCTATTTTATTTTGCCATTTCCAGCCTATTTTGTTACTTTATTTTGCCTTTTTTATAGGTTTTTAGGTCCTAAAAATCCGTTCCCTGTTCATTACATTTTTTGCATGATAAAAACATAGTAAGGTAAATCCGTTAACTCAAGTCGTCGGCCATGATTTTTTTTTTTGAAGTTTGCCAACATTTTAAAATCATATAAAATTGCCAGTAAAAAAAAAGAAATTGTTCAAAGTTGTTGTTATTTGTATAGGTTAATTCGGTAAATTTTTGGACTATTATATATATCGTCGGTGATACTGCAAAACGGTCTACGACAATCAGTTCCCTTGGAACTTAAATGGTATGTCACCTGCAAATCGTTACACTCTCATAAACTCTGTGTTCAAAAGCAATAAACGCTTAAGTCGACTTAAGAAACAACTGTCTTAAGAGCATATATGCTATCGTATTCTGGAAGTACTACTGCAGGCGTATGTCAAATCCTCATCACGGCAGCTGGACTATTAAACAGGCTGCAATTAAAAAAAAAACAATCTAAAAAATCAAAACATTTTTTTTCGCGATTCCATTGTCACGGGTGGGACATTTGTACAGATACAATGTTCTTTCTTGTTTAAATATAAGTATAAAGTACTCGACAAGTCCATGTTTTGATAAAGCTAAGCTACACCTAACTGACTATTATATGAGTTATTACAAATTACGACAAAAATTCCAGCTTACTTTTATACGGAAAAAATTGGAGTTATTTCTTCTGTCACGGGTGGGACAAACAAAAAAGAACCTGCTTTTTGGAGCACACATATTTTACGAAAACTTTGCGAATTTATTTCACTTTTCTGTGTGAACTTGATGAGTTATAATAACGCAAGGAACCACGAATACAAACAAAGCAAAAACTACAACAAAAATTATGGCTTTATTATAGAAAACAAAAATGAAATTCCTCTGTCACGGGTGGGACAGCGTTCGTCATGGTTAGGACACGAACGAATTTTTATATCAAAAGGGGCTTTTAGTGTGGTACATATTAAAGATTAGTTATTAAAAAATATAAAAAGCCAAGTAGGAGTTCAATTCAGTCACAGTTTAACTTAGACTTAGGATAGTGCCTTTTATATAGAAGAAAATGCCTAGCACCTTCAGCCAAAAAAAATATTAAAAATCAACGTGATTTCCTAGCGCCTTGAAATGTTCACTTTTACCTACATAAATTCAATGGGCTCTAAAACTAGGCACATACCTAGCATTTTTCTAAACACTTTGAACAAAAAGTTCCAATATTTTCGGTGTAATTGTTAGTTTGTTGAATTTTTATAAATTTTGTACGAAGTTTGAAATATATATAGACTTTTAAGTTTTTAACTTGAAAACTGTCCACAAGGGTATATAGGTAATGGGCGAGTCCGCGTTTCCCCCTTCTCCTCAACAAACAAATAAAGCTTATCAGCGCTGTAAACCTAGCTCTGTCAACTGTACCACACGTACACGGGACATGCTTCACTGTTGAATTATTCTTATCTAACTATGTGGAAACGAANGGATTTATATGGTTCGGGTTATGTAATGTGCTAGACTTTTAACTTTTTAACTTAAAAACTGTCCGCAAGGGTATATAGGTAATGAGCGAGTCCGCGTTTCCCCCTTCTCCTCAACAAACAAATAAAGCTTATTAGCGCTGTAAACCTAGCTCTGTCAACTGTACCACACGTACACGGGTGGGACATGCTTCACTGTTGAATTATTCTTATCTAACTATGTGGAAACGAAAATTCAATTGTGGTAAACATTTGCAATGAATTTCTAACATTAAGCAACAAACACGAAACAAAACTTCAAATTCTGTAATAAAATATAACCACTTTTACCTTTTTTTGCCAAGGGACTAAACCAATACTGCTTAATAATAACTCATAATATAAATAAAGATCTCACAAAATTAATATATAACACAATTGTATTAAAAGCAGATGAGCTCTACCATATATTTTTCCTACCAAACACTTGAATCATGAATCGCAAAATATTTGACAGCACTTTCAAAACAACCTACTATAAACTCAATCAAAAAATTTACTTAGAACATGATTTAAAAAAAAGGAAAAATGTAATAAAAATGCATTTAAATCTTTAATTTGTTAATTTTTGGTTGATTAAAGAATTTTATAAACACGATCAGATACAGGTGACAGATTATTTTATCACCGACGATAGGTTAGATCTGATTGGTTCGAGGAGAATATCTACAAATAAAAACAATGAACGCTATTCATTTATGTGTTAGTAAATGGAATCAATAAAAAAATATTAAAAAAAATGTAATCCGGTAATGATACTTTGAGACAACTTCGAGATTACTGCATAGAGGAAATACTACCGATGTTATGTGTGCTGAGTGTTGAAAAATGGGAATTATATTAAAATAAAACGCTATGAAACGTTCCCAAAGAGTACACAATGCGAACGATACTTTCGGAAACATTGCTAAGAGAACAAGCTTCTGGAATGTTTTGCAAAGAGCAAAACGGGAACAAAAGTCTTAAGAACTTTATCTCAATGAACAATTTGGGAACTTAAGTCTCAGGAAATTCCAGACAGAGAGCGAAATGGGAACAAATGGAAAGAAGGGAAGCAAAAACACAATTTTTCCCATAGCATTCCACTAGCTTGAAATGTTTAAATATTGAAATTAATCAACAAAGAATTGAAAGATAATTGTGCAAATAAAGTAAACGAAAGATTTAAAACACGAACTTCTTTTGCACAAAATGAAATATTGTTCCATAAATGGACAGTTCCCCTTAACGAAAAACGATCTCACACTGAAACGATTTTTCATCCCAACACGCAGACGCCCCTCTTATTCAAATTTTTTTTTCGTTTTATTCTCTAGCAGAACGTTCCCCAGAGTTTTGTTCCTATTTATTCCTCCATAAAAATGTTCTCGATATTTTCTTATTTTGTCCTCATTGGAAACCTCCCGGAAGTTTTGCTCTCGTTCTGTTCAGGCTGAGAACATTCCCGAGAACTTTTTTCCCTATTTTGCTCTTATATGGGAACGTTTTTGATATTACATTTTTTTCTCTTGCAAAACTAAACCAAAACTGTAACGCGATCTCGGTCCCTATTGTAAAGTAATCGTCAATCGTTTTTGATGTTATTTTACGAGTCTGCCAAGCATGCAAGACTTATATCTTCATCTCGAAGGAGGGACCCCTGCCCGACTCAGTATTGGCTAGGCGCCACATCAGCTTTAAATGAAACACACCTCATACAACTCAAGCCACTTCGAACTTGAGGACGTAATTTACGGCCACCTACGGTGTGCCTAGTTTTAAGCGCAGTTTCCGACCAACAAAAAAAAAAATACAAGTAAAGAAGTATAAGTATCGGCACAAGTATCAAATATCGTCGTTTCAACTTTCCCTGAACTACCGTTGCATGATAAGTAGGGATGTTTACCCGATTTCAAACGATTCCGATGGTTACCGAGGTACACCTTTGTAGTTATGAAGTGGACGGTGCTACGACCAATTCCTAAAAGTCTATAGCAGTCTTATTTAATGTTAGGAGATTGATGTAACTATTAACTTGGAGTAAATTAGCGTCCTCATTGAAATATCGGAGTTGTCGCATATCTGAAATTTACCGTTATATGCGGAGCAAGTGTAATTTTAGTTCGATTTGAACAATATTCAACAAATTGCTTTTTCGTACCAAGGTTTTTAAGTGCACCGAGTTTGGTAGAAATTGATAAATCGGTTACCGAGATACACAGTTGTGGTCATAAGTGGGTGGGCCACGCCCATTTTTCAAAAATTTATAATATTCTAATCTTATGCTAGCTGATTATTGCAATCATCGATTTTAAGTGAATTAGCCCCAGTAGTTCTGATTTATCGTGTTTGTGTAAATTACCGTTATATGGCAGGTGGGCATGGTTATTACCCAATTTCAAAGATTTTGAACAGACTTCTTAGCTAGACCCTACCCAAGCGTCGTACCGAGTTTGTTAGGGATTGGTGAAGCAGCTGCTGAGATACAGAATTTCATCATAAGTGGGCGCTGCCACGCCCATTTTCCAAAAATTTCATAATACATTATTTTTTACCACAATTCTACTCTACATACTAATTTTTTTTAACAATTTGCACCGAATTTTTACTGAAATATCGCAGTTTTTGCATTTTTCGAAAATATCGTTATGTGGGAAGTGGGCGTGGTTACCGACCGATTTCGCCCATTTTCAATACCAACCTACCATGGATAAAGGGCAACCTGCACACCAAATTTCGTTGAGATATCTCATTTTTTGCTCGAGTTATCATGTACACGGACGGACAGACAGACATGGCTTAATCGATTTCTATTTTCATTCTGATCATTTATGTATACATTTGTCCATATCTATCTCGATACGTTTTGGCTGTTACAAACAACCGTTATGCGAAAAAACTCAATATACAATTATGAAAATTTTCCATTCAGCTTCTTTCTGACAACTATCTGCGAATAAAGTGAAAAAACAATTCTATTTTTCGCTGGCAGCTGATCTCGTGACCAGCAAAATTACAAATAAATTTATTCTCGTCGAATTTCGTCAACAGGCTTTTCCTTTGCTTCCGACGAAGTTCACTCAGCGATTTGACTGTTCTTAATTTTACCTTTGGCTTTTGCGATTGAAAAAAAAACAGCAACGTTAAAATGGCACAGCAACAGATAAAAAATTTTGCAATTTACTATTAGGTAAGGGTAGGGTTGAGAAGTAAAACGAAACATTTTTACGGTTTCGGAAAAGGGATCACGCCATATATGTGTTCTAAAACCTTAAAGAAGCAGATTACGGATAAGTAAGGCCCGGATTTTTATGCACTAAAAATCTTAATTATGCATTAAAAACAAACAAAATATGCAAAAAGACTTCTAGCATTTGTTTCGTTTTTTGAATTTTCATATTTTATTAGGAGTTTATAATTAACACAAGGACATCTTTTAACTTTTAATGCCACGAAAAACTCAAATTTAATTAAATATATATCTAAAATTTTAAAATGTGCATTAAAAAATTAAGCACTTAAAGTAAAAAGTAAAAAATTCTTTTATAATAATATAAGAATACATATTTTTTTCCATACTTTTTTTAATTTGCTTCGTTCTTTTAACTTTTAATGCCACGAAAAACACAAATTTAATGAAATATATATTCAAAATTTTAAAATAAGGATTAAAAAATTAAGCACTTAAAGTAAAAAGTAAAAAATTAAATAACAATAATATAAAAATACAATTTTTACCATATTTTTTTTAATTTGCTTAGTTCTTTAAAATTCTAGTTAAAAGTTAAAGCTTTCCTTATTTGGCCGCAAAAATGTTTGCGAGATGCATTTGTTCTGCCAATGATTTCTTCCTTCCAATAATAACTAATATTTCTAACAACAAGCTGTAGTTTGCATTGTTATAGGCAAACCGTGCTTCAATCGAACTCGAAGCAATTGCTTTTTTCGCCTTCAATATTGAAGAAGCCTAAATTAATTTTCGACGAAATCGGTACCCCTTAGTTGCCTGGAATCATCAAATGCTCTTGCGATTGTGGACTGATTCGTCCGTTCTAGACAAATGGTGTTTAATAAAAACATGCAATTAAATATGATTTTTGCCAAAGTATGCCCATATATGCATTTAGGTCAAAATATGTAAGAATATAGACTAACAAATCGATGTCACCTTAACACAAAACTCTTGATTCGCAGCATTTGTTAATCTTTAGGTTCCTACGACTTACCAACCAAAATATGTAAATGCATAGAAATCCGGGCCCTACTAATAAGTAATTGAAATGAAATCCACAAAATTTAATCCCTCTTTTCTTTCCATTACTTTTATTATCGCATGTGTGTATGTAGGTGTAGAGTGCGTTGAAATGGATTTTCCTCCCTTCTTCCATTGCATACCTTGTCTAGCCGGCGCTCATCTAAACGGCACCAAATGTCGAGACATCAACGAATGCGACCTTTACCATCCTTGCGATCCGAAAACAGAGTGTATCAATTTGAATCCTGGGTTTCGCTGTGAACCTTGCCCACTAGGCTTCGACGGAATTCATGGTAGAGGTGAGTGACCCGTCACAATTATTTTAAGCACTACTTTTATCTTTAGTCGACGCATTTTTCAGGCTTCTACTCCGAATATATTGGACCCGATTTTCGCAAGCAAACCTGCAATGATATTGACGAGTGTTCGAAGGGATTGGCTAATTGCCATGCGTATTCGGTTTGCGTAAATACGATTGTAAGATTCTTCTGCAAATATTAACGACTTTATCTGATAAAATATTTTTTTGTAGGGATCATACCAGTGCAAGTGCGTTGATGGGTATTTCTCCAATGGCACCAGTATTTGCTTACCTACATCAGACATGTGTCCAGACGGCACCATCTGCGATCACAATGCCTATTGTCATCTCGCAGATAACTTCAAGTACACTTGCAAGTGCAATGTCGGTTGGGCTGGTAATGGCTTCATCTGTGGCCGCGATCGAGATTTGGACGGATGGGTCGATTTTGACTTAAATTGCGCTGATATACGGTGCAGACGCGACAATTGTCCCGATTTGCCAAATTCCGGGCAGGAAGATGCAGACAATGATGGCATAGGAGATGGTTGTGACGATGATGCTGATGGAGATGGCGAGAAGAATGACCAAGATAACTGCCCTTTTGATTATAATGACAATCAGTCAGACTCGGACCATGATGGCGTCGGAGATGCCTGCGACAATTGTCCGTTTGTGCCGAATCGGAAGCAATTGGATTCGGATCGCGATGGCATGGGCAACGATTGCGACGACGACATCGATAACGATAATATTGCGAATATGTACGACAACTGCCCAACTATGCCGAACCCAAATCAGTCCGACGGGGACAACGACGGTATCGGTGACGCCTGCGATAACTGTCCGACAATACCAAATCCATCGCAGGAGGACAGAGATAACGATCTGGTAGGAGATGCATGTGACTCGGATATTGATGGAGATGACGATGGCATACAGGACAGCGAAGATAACTGCAACTCTATAAGCAATTCAGATCAATTGGATACGGATGGAGATGGAAAGTAAGTCTTTGCCGAGTTTTTGCACGAACGTGTTCTTTTTTAATTTTTTTTAATAACTTTTTTGTAGAGGAGACGCTTGTGATGATGACATGGATGGAGATGGGGTTCCAAATCATCGCGACAATTGCCCGCTGGTCAGGAATCCCGATCAAACAGATTTAAATCGTATGTTTCTGGACTTATCGCTTTAAGTGTATTAAAATTAACTTTTACAACCAGGCAATGGAAAAGGTGACATTTGCGAGTACGATGAGGATGAGGACGGCACACCCAACTTCATTGATAACTGTCCGAACAACTCAATGATATATTCAACTGACTTCCGCACGATCCGTTCGGTAATCCTCGATCCCGAGGGTGATGCGCAGCGCGATCCCAATTGGGAAGTGCATGCTAATGGCTCTGAGATTGTTCAAACTCTCAACAGCGATCCAGGCTTGGTGGTTGGACACGATGCTTTTGGTGGCGTGGATTTCGAAGGCACATTCTACGTCAACGATGACACAGATGACGATTATGTTGGTTTCATATTTAGCTATCAAAGCAACCGCAAGTTCTATGTAGTGATGTGGAAGAAAGCCGCACAAACTTATTGGGAATCAACGCCTTTCCGTGCTTCATCAGAACCTGGTATACAAATCAAGTTGGTCGACAGCATCACTGGACCTGGCTCAATGTTGCGTAATAGCCTTTGGCATTCGGGCGATACACCGGATCAAGTCAAGCTGCTGTGGAAGGATCCATTGAATGTGGGTTGGAAGGAGAAGACTTCCTATCGCTGGTCGCTGGTGCATCGACCGGCTATAGGTCTGATTCGCTTGAGGTAAACATTTATCTCTGTCTCATGGTTTCCCAAAGCTCACAACATTGTTAAAATTTCAGAATGTACGAAGGCCAACATTTAGTCTTGGACTCACACAATGTGTACGATTCCACGTTAAAAGGAGGACGCCTCGGAGTTTTCTGTTTCTCACAAGAGATGATTATTTGGTCGGATTTGATATATAAATGCAACAGTACGTAGTGTATTTTTTCTCAGATTTCAACCACTTTAAATTATTATTATTTTTTTTAATATCATTTAAAGCGCGTGTTCCGGGTCTCATTTACAATGAATTACCACATACACTGAAGCAGAGAGTGGAAGTGGACAGATAGGCGCTGCGTTTGGTGAAAAATATGTCAAGATCATAGACGTGCTAATGTTGGACTTATTTGTGCTTTGATGTTAGTAAATACTCTATTGCTTTGTTGAACGTATTATTACTGGCACTTTATATGAATGTACCATAAGTACTCGGATGTCCTTTTTCTAATACTTCGATAACTGAAAATATTTTTTATGTTACAATAGGTCACAATGTAAGTTAAGAAGATGACTAAATAAATTATTAAATACTTTTTTTTATAAAATACTAAAACCGTATAACATGCAGCTTTTTTATTTCCAAAGACTGCTTAAATTTTCTGTTAGCAGGACGTATCTTGAAACATTTTTCAGTTATCCCTTTTGGAATTGGGTTGAGAGAGAGAGAGAGAGAGAGACGGTTTGTCTCGAAATCAAAAGGCAGATAAGAGATCAGTTCCAAACTATAAATGTTTGTATGTATAATCTTATCACCTTCTCGGAGGGATCAACCAATATCAACAAGTTTTTTTATCACTATATGAAATCAATAACTGGTATTCGTCGTCTCCGTCTNAGAGATCAGTTCCAAACTATAAATGTTTGTATGTATAATCTTATCACCTTCTCGGAGGGATCAACCAATATCAACAAGTTTTTTTTATCACTATATGAAATCAATAACTGGTATTCGTCGTCTCCGTCTATTGAAAAAAGGTTGCTCTTCTTCACCTTGATTAGCGCTGTATGAGCTTAACCGATTTTGATCTGCCTCTGCTGGCACAAATTGAAAATGCGAAAAGAAGCCAAGTTCTTCTCCACCTGGTCTTTCCATCAGATATTTTCATCCTCCATGCCCCGGCGCCATACATCAGCACTGGCATGACGAGTGACTTATAGAGTGTGATTTATAAATGTACGAAGAGGCAGGACTTTACTTGTCAATCGCCTACTCAGTCCAAAGTAGCACTTGTTGGAAAGAGTTATTCGCAAGTCGTAAATTAGGTAATAGTTTACGACTCGACAACATTGGCATTGTCTACTCTCGTGCTGAAATAATTAAACGATTAGAATCGTCGAAAACTGTACCGTGCTGCCAAGTTTTTCCGTTTTAATGTAGTAGTCGGGTGGAAATTTTAGGCAATGACGTGAAATTTTCGATACAATTCGACTCTCGAGAAACGACTTGCATTCGATACGACTCTCGCAAGGAGGGTGATTATTATTGACATTAATGCTGGTTCCAAAATAAACCAAGTAGTATCCTTTTTCACACTTTTAACTGTTATCGTAAAGAAACTACATGAGAGACAGTGTCACCTTTTCTAAACCCTCGTTTTCATCATATGGCTCAGAGAGACCCTTCCCAGAGTCATTTTACACAGCCGTCATAGTTTCCCAGGCATACCAAATTCAGACATCGTTACGTGCTATCGATATCGATTCTATTCTTGCGAGCCTTTTCTAAGATTTTGCATATTGTGAATACGTAATCTATGGTGAAATTTCTGGGTCTAGACTCACACAGACAATGCCCAATCAGTTCGTTGACGGTGTACATCAGTCTTTCATACAATGCGTTCGATAAGACCCAGCAACATATATTTAGAATGCTGATCCCACGAAAGTTTGTGCGTATGGCCGAAGTGGAATCCAGTTGTCGGGCATGCGTTCAACTGACCATATTCTGCATAAAAGATGATGCATGCACCTTATCAACTCTTCGCTGCCGTACTTGAATATCCCCGGCTAACAGGCCGACAGCTCCAGCAGTTTTATGGTTTTTCAGAGCCTTAAGTGCTACTCGCCCTGGTCTTGAAACCTTCCGTAAGTCGCCTATTATAAACAGCCCAATTCTGAATACAATTTTTCTTCACTCCCTGTCATCTTATTCTGAATAAAATTTTCCGGGGATTTTTTTCCTTCTTCTCTTTCCTCCTATCATGAACAATATTCTAAAAGGGGAAACCCTGTTTGGGAAAGATTTATCTATTACGAATGCCGGAAAAAAGGGAGAACGTGATGGCATTTTCAAATAAATCTTCTTAAAGCACAGGAGAGCTACGCAAAAATGTAAGTATTTGCACCTTTTTATAGAAAACAATGCTAAACCAATGCTTTTAGCTCAAAAAGAAGAAATAAGCAGCAAATTGAAATTTCAATAACTTTAGTGTAAAGTAATGTTGCCATCGCTCGAGGATTTTATAAAGGTGGCAAAGAGGAGCTTTGGCAGGCTTCGGTGCTGAACAGGGAGTGAATTCAAGTCGGATGGGCCACGGACTAAAAGTGTTGCGAAATGGAAGAAGGTAACTATGGTCAATTAGAATTTGTTAAACAGAGTAATAAAAGTATTATACTTCAGGTGGCTACTCTGCAATGCGATACGAAAGAGCAATCTACATACCAAATTTCGTTGAGATATCTTAATTTTTGCTCGAGTTATCGTGTACACGGGCAGACGGACAGACGGGCGGACATACAGACATGGCTTAATCGACTTCTCTTTTCATTCGGATCATTTATGTACATATTTGTCCATGTCTATCTTGATTCGTTTTGACTGTTACAAGCACCCGTTATGCGAACAAAGTTAATATACCCTTGTGCATAACTGCGCTCGGGTATAAAAATTATTATCCGTTATGGGGCTCCTTAGTAAAAAAGTTATTAATTTCAATGAGTGTGTATACACTTATTTATAAGCGTATTGGGGAATAGATATGGAAACATGTTCACGATTGCGTTCGTATTCCGAAAGGCAAAAATAACCACGTAATTTTTGTTCACGTTACATCAGTGTTAAAAGAGGGTGTTTACGTCAAACGGTGCTCACGTAATTGCGATTGCACTGTACTTAGTATGTACATTGAGTTGATATGATTTCAACTACATATTCATAATACTTCTTCTTCTCTTCTTTTTTGGCGCTGTAACCGCCTAAGCGATTTT
>NW_016163246.1:30339-37639 GCF_001687245.7 Rhagoletis zephyria | reverse complement strand
ACTACGCATTTTATCCAATTCGGCTTGAACTTGTTCAGCCACATATGGCTCTACTGGATACTGGCGTTTCATGACGGGTTTTGCATCACCCGTGTCAATTACGTGTTCGATCTGATTAGTGACATTTAAAGGACCAGACTCAGGAGTTGGATTAAAAAGTCTGAGAACGGCGTCCAACATTTGTCTTTGATCTGGGGTGAGATTATGTGGNGTGACATTTAAAGGACCAGACTCAGGAGTTGGATTAAAAAGTCTGAGAACGGCGTCCAACATTTGTCTTTGATCTGGGGTGAGATTATGTGGAAGGCTGATGCTCGTTATTTTTGGGGTATCTTGTTCACCCTCTAAACCGAGTGTGGAAGCGTCAATTGGCTCCAGATCATTACTCATAGAAGATACCTGAGCTTGTTCTTTCCCATTCCCTGGTGGGTGGTTACAAAAATTAATAAAGTTATCCGCCGTAACCATTTCGACTTTAGCGGATGCAACTTCTTCAGTATCACCTTTGGCTGTATGTTTTAAAAATCGTTGAACTTTCTCTTGGTTCTGCACCAGTTCGAAAAAGAAGGGCTCAAGGAATTTCCGTCCCATAATTGGGTGTTTCAGTGAGATAGGTACGCCAAGAGTTGGCACCAGTCGGGTAAGACTACCGACCGTATATAATACATCCACTTTACCAATGGCCTTAAATGAAATCGAATTATCGGCAAGACCAATAGAGGTTTTGGTAGGTTGCAACTGCCTCCATCTGTACTTCTCATAAAATGTTTGTGAAATGACTGTGACTTCAGCTCCACCATCGAATAAAACCTTAGGAGAATGGTTGTTAACCATAACCGTGAGATAATCGCGACGCTCGTTCGGCATATTATATGTCAAGCATTTTTCTGAGATAAAGAAAACATCGCGGAGTCGTGGTGGGTTAACTTTGTTGGCTCCGTCTTGATTGTGATTAGGGACTAGAGCTGAAGTAGGTTTGGTAATTGGTGGTGTTCGTTCAGAACATTGGGTTGATGGTTCTTTGCCAGCAAATACCTCCATTTAATGAAATTTATTCTGTCAATACGGCACTTATAAAATAAATCTCCATAACAAATTTAAAATACTTCGAGAGATTTTCTATCCTTCCAGAGATATGTATTAAGAAGTATTTAGTATGTATGGGAGGCGACATGCCTTCTTTTTTAATAACTCACGTGAGCAATTGATATATTTTGCATACACAACTCCATACCAAGTTCCAGTATTCTTCCACAAACACTTCCAGGGATATGTGGCATGAAAAAGTTAATTTGTACTGGAAGTGCCACGCCCCTTTTTCTTATAACCCTAATCTTCTTCCATGAATTTAGAATTGATTTTACATACCCCAGTACCAAGTCCCAGTACTCTACCATGAACACCTCTAGAGATAAGCAGTAAATTTGTACGGGAGGAACCATGTCCCATTTTCGAATATGCAAATTTTTCTCCATGAGTATGGAATTAATTTTGTATACACATCTCGGTGCCCAGTTCCAGTCCTCTGCAATAACCACCTCCAGAGATATGCAGCATAGAAAAATCAATTTGCATGGGAGTTGCCACACCACCTTTTCCAATAACTCTCATTTTTCTCCATGAGTATGGTATTAGTTTCACATACATACATACATATGTATTTCCATACCAAGCTTGAGTGCTTTACCCCAAACATTTGAAGAGATATGCAATATGAAACTTTCAGTCAGTATGGGAGGTGCTACGCCTCTTTTCCAAAAACGTCCATTTTTCTCCGTGAATATGAACATGATTTCACACAGTGTTGGCAAACTGTTAATCTGATTAACGATTAAAAATTAACGATTAAAATGTTAATCGCGTTTGACGATTAAAATTAATTAGTCGTAATCAACTGCACGATTAATGAGAACAGCTTTTTAATCGTTAATCGCTGGCTGCGATTACGTTTAATTAATTTAAAACATTAATCGTTAATCCAATTAAAAATAAAATCTGATTAATTTGTCTAGTTTGTCCGAGTTTGAAACCAAACACCAGTTATAGTAATTATTTTGTGTTTTACGCTTATAAAAAGCACGTAATATAAAAAAATAATAATTATTGTTATTAGTAATACATAAACTGGGAACTTTTACAAACCTAGTTTGTAAAACGTTTGTTGGCATATATCTTAATGAAAATGCACACCAAATTGCTTAGATTGATGAGGAAACCCGACTTAGCCATACCGGATTAACTTGCTTTGTGTGCACAGGGAAATTCCAGCATAACTTAATTAATCACCAAACCTACTTGATCAACTTAAGGGTTAATGATTAAAAATTTATTTTTTAATCGCGGTTACGATTAAGTGTTTAGTCAGATTAAAATTAATCATGATTAACTGTAATCAGATTGAATTTAATCGAATTAACTAACTAATTAAAACATCAATCGATTAATGCCAACATTGATTTCACATACATATCACTATACCAAGTTTCAGTTCTCGTTCTCCCCCATAAATACTTCCAGAGATATGTATGTAATATGAAAATTACAATTTGTATGGGAGGGGCCTTGAGTTACCGGACTTACTTTCAGTCTAAGACCATCCTTCCGAAATCCGTAGTAAGTGTACTAAATTTCGTTCTGATCGGAAAACCGGTTAAGGAAGTAGCCTATTTTTCAATCCAGGTCATAAACCATCTTTGAGCAAAATTTCATTTTCAAACAGGTGGCAATTCTTAAAAAAGCCTATTTTCCATTGTAGGTCATAAGCTATCTGCTTGCAAAATTTCATGCCAATCCGTTCAGACTTTACCGCGTATTAATTTAATTAAACTTTTTTAGCAGGTGGTAACTCTTAGAAAAAGTAGCCTATTTTTCAACCTAGCTCATAAGCTATCTGTGTTAAAACTTCTATGCAAATCGGTTCATTCATTTTCGCGTATTAATTAAATTAAAATTTCTAACTGGTGGCAACTCTTAAAAAAAGTAGCCTACTTTCTAACCTAGGTCATAAGCTATTTGTGTGCAAAGTTTCGTGCAAATCCGTTTAGTCGTTCCCGCGTATTAATTTAATTAAACTTCTTTAACAGGTGAAAACTAGAGTTGTCAAACTATCGATGGCACTATCGATAGTATAGATAGTTTCAATTTTTTTAGACTATCAATACTCATTGATAGTTTTTTCTTATACTATCAAAAATATCGATAGTTTAGTAGGACTATCGATCATCTCCCCCAATTTTTTTGAAATTATACATACATACGTTAATCGTAAATCCTGTTTTGTTTGTATACCTTGTGTTTGTTTTTGAACTTTCTAAAAAGAGAAGTATTTTGGCTAAGCAGTTACTTAATTTTGAATGATTATAACTTTTATAAGATAATTAGGGAGTTCACAAGTCGTGCTATTTGTCATATTTGCTCTTTTATACTATTTTTTTAGAACAGTTTTAAAAGTGTTGTTTTTGCTTTAAAAGTAAAATTGTTGTATTACAATACAACTTTGAAAACTATGTTTACTTTGCTATTTGTGAGTGCTATTGGATCAGACATTTCTATTTATTTACATTTTTCCTTGTCTGAGTACAATAAAATATTCAAATTTTAAATAAAAAA
Source organism: Rhagoletis zephyria (assembly GCF_001687245.7). NCBI lineage: Eukaryota > Metazoa > Arthropoda > Insecta > Diptera > Tephritidae > Rhagoletis > Rhagoletis zephyria. The sequence goes on along the minus strand of NW_016163246.1, from coordinate 34,030 downwards.
ATGGAGTCATCTCATGGCAATGGAGTAAGTTTTTAATTTATAATTTTTAATTTAATTTATAACATATTTAACTTATTAAAGATCTTTTTTAATTCAGTGCAAAACTAAGCGTGTCCGGGGAAAATCAAGCATATTCAACCTAAAAGTTTCATCGATCTCTTCCTCCTCATCTTCATCGCCTAACAAAAATGCACCAAATAAATTTAAAAAACTCATAAATGACTTATTTGACGACTCACTTCCTTCCATCATTGCGTCCTGCGCGTACTTCTCGCAAATTGCAGCCATTAATTTGCTTTTCTCGCTTCTTCTGGGCATTATAAACTTTCTAAAGCTGTTTTAATAATTTTTATTATGTCAAATATAATTGTTAAAATATTGTACAATACCACACGAAAAAGTATGGGATGCTCACAAGTCTCATTTTACAACTGTTCTAAAAAAAATAGTACAAAAGAGCAAATATGACAAATAGCACGACTTGTGAACTCCCTAAATATTTATTTCACTATGATCCTGTAAAAACAAAGCAACCTAACTGATTTAGCGCTATCGATAGTGCTATCGATACTTTTGTTTTTTTCGAGGCTATCGTGAATATTGATAGTCTTTCTGAAAACTATCAAAACTATCGATGGTGTGACTATCGATAGTTTGACACCTCTAGTGGAAACTCTTCCAAAAAATTAGCCTATTTCCCACTGTAGGTCATAAGCTATCTGTGTGCAAATTTTCATGCAAATCCATTCAGTCGTTTCCGCGTATTAATTTAATGAAAAATTTTTAACAGGTGGCAACTCTTAAAAAAATAGCCTATTAACCAATCTGGCCCATGAGCTATCTGCGTACAAAATTTCATGCAAATCCGTTCAGTTGTTTCCGCGTCATGATTTCCCAAACATCCAAACATACAAACTTTCACATTTATAATATTAGTAAGATAAGATAAGATAAGATATGTATTTCCATACCAAGCTTGAGAACTCTACCACAAACATTTGAAGAGATATGCAATATGAAACTTTCAGTCAGTGTGGGAGGTGCTACGCCTCTTTTCCAAAAACGTCCATTTTTCTTCGTGAATATGAATATGATTTTACACAGTGTTAGCAAAATGTTAATCTGAATAACGATTAAAAATTAACGATTAAAATGTTAATCGCGTTTGACGATTAAAATTAATCGTAAATCGCAGCCAGCGATTAACGATTCAAAAAATGTTATCATTAATCGTACAAATGATTTCGACTAATTAATTTTAATCGTCAAACGCGATTAACATATTAATCGTTTATCAGATTAACATTTTGCCAACACTGTGTGAAATCATATTCATATTCACGAAGAAAAATGGTCTGTAATCCAATTAAAAATAAAATCTGATTAAATTGTCTAGTTTAGTTTGTCCGAATTTGAAACCAAACACCAGTTATAGTAATTATTCTGTGTTTTACGCTTATAAAAAGCACATAATATAAAAAATTAATTATTGTAATTAGTAATACATAAACTGGGAACTTTTACAAACCTAGTTTGTAAAACGTTTGTCGGTATAGATCTTAATGAAAATGCACACCAAATTGCTCAGATTGATGAGGAAACCCGACTAATCCCTATTGGATTAACTTTCTTTGAGTGCACACAAAGCATAAATTATTAATCAACAAACCTACTTGATCAAATTAAGAGTTAATGATTAAAAATAAATTTTTTTAATCGCGGTTACGATTAGCTGTTTAATCAGATTAAAATTAGTCATGATTAACTGCAATCAGATTGAATTTAATCGAATTACAAACATTAATTTCACATACATATCTCTTTACCAAGTTCCAGTTCTCTCCCACAAATACTTCCAGAGATATGCATGTAATATACAAATTCCAATTTTGTATGGGAGGGGCCTTGAGTTATGGGAGTTACTTTCAGTTTAAGACCGTCCTTGCGAAATCCGTAGTAAGTGTACCAAATTTCATTCTGATCGGGAAACCGGTTAAGGAAGTAGCCTATTTTTCAATCCAGGTCATAAACCATCTGTGAGCAAAATTTCATTTTCAAACTGGTGGCAATTCTTAAAAAAGTAGCCTATTCTCCAATCTAGGTCATAAGCTATATCCGTGCAAAATTTCATCCAAAACTGTTCAGTCATTTCCGCGTATTAATTTAATGAAACTTTCTTAACAGGCAGCAACTCTTCCAAAAAATTTGCCTATTTTCCCCTGTAGGTGATAAGCTATCTGTTTACGAAATTTCATGCAAATCCGTTCAGACTTTTCCGCGTATTAATTAATTTAAACTTTTTTTAGCATGCAAGCAAATAAGTTCACTCATTTCCACGTATTAATTAAATTAAACATTTCTAGCAGGTGGCAACTCTTAAAAAAAAGCGGCCTACTTGCCAACCTAGGCCATAAGCTATCCGTGTGTAAAATTTCATGCAAATCTGTTCAGTCGTTTCCGCGTATTAATTTATTTAAATTTTTAACAAGTGGCAACTCTTAAGAAAAGTAGCCTATTTTCCAATCTAGGTCATAAGCTATCTGTATGCAAATTTTTATGCAAATCCGTTCAGTGGTTTCCGCATATTAAATAAGTTAAACTTTTTTAACAGGTGGCAACTCTTAAAAGAATAACCTATTAACCAATCTGGCCCATAAGCTAACTGCGTACAAAATTTCATGCAAATCCGTTCAGTCGTTTCCGCGTGATGATTTCCCAAACATCCAAACATACAAACTTTCACATTTATAATATTAGTAAGATAACTAATAAGATAAGATGCTACTGGTGCAAATAACATGGTAGCTTCAATTTAAAAGAAACCGTCAAACGCACAGTCTACGTCAAATGGGAGCAATGGCGGATAAGGAGAAGTGAAACTATCTTTAAATATTTGTATCATGGTATATACTTATACGATTGAAAATAAACGCTCTACGTCACAAGACGTTGTTAGACAATAGCTCTGATCCAGTACTCCATGAACTTACAGGATTTTACACGAACTTGCAGGAAGTTACAGGAAAAATGTTCCCGTACTCCAAAATCCTGTAAATGAGAGCGACTTTTGGAGAGTTGTGTAGAGAATGAAGTTGCAAGATTTTACCCGAACTTTTTCTTCTGGTAAAATCATGAAAAGTGTCAAGCAATCACTGGTTGACGTTTTTACAGGAAAAATGTTTTTTTTGTTCCCGCACTTTTTGTTGTTACTCACTTTTTACTCTCACTTCGGAGAGTAATTTTGATGTTTGACAGTTTTACAGGATTTTTCACGAAAAGTATTGGATCAGAGCTAATATTTCTGTGTTCGTATGGAATAGTAGCTTATGTCGAAAGGCTGGCTTTAGTATAATGCGGCATTCGCAGCATACGATTGCTAATGACTCACTGGCGCCGAGCCGTTGAAGAACTTTTGGCAAATAAATGTGCAAGAAATAGCAAGACAATATTCTTGTTAAGTCTCATCAAAAAATTCCTCGTCGTTTAAAGAATAAAGGGAATGTGGCATTATACTAAAGTCAGCCTTTCGACATAAGCTTCCATACGAACATAGATTTAAAAGTTGACCATTCTCCAGGTGAAAATATTGCTTCACACAAAATATTTTTGTTACTGATATTGACCAGTTACAATAGATGCTGAATGAAACTCGCAACACACCTGGAAACTGTTGAACAGCTTTCCTTAAAAA
>NW_016163246.1:30244-30314 GCF_001687245.7 Rhagoletis zephyria | reverse complement strand
TCGTTCGGCATATTATATGTTAAGCATTTTTCTGAGATAAAGAAAACATCGCGGAGTCGTGGTGGGTTAA
>NW_016163246.1:25417-30017 GCF_001687245.7 Rhagoletis zephyria | reverse complement strand
ACTATCCTCGTTTGTAAAACGTTTGTTGGTATATATCTTAATGAAAATGCACACCAAATTGCTTAGATTGATGAGGAAACCCGACTTAGCCATACCGGATTAACTTGCTTTGTGTGCACAGGGAAATTCCAGCATAACTTAATTAATCACCAAACCTACTTGATCAAATTAAGAGTTAATGATTAAAAATTAATTTTTTAATCGCGGTTACGATTAACTGTTTAGTCAGATTAAAATTAATCATGATTAACTGTAATCAGATTGAATTTAATCGAGTTAACTAACTGATTAAAACATCAATCGATTAATGCCAACATTGATTTCACATACATATACATATCACTATACCAGTTCTCCCCCATAAATACTTCCAGAGATATGTATGTAATATGAAAATTACAATTTGTATGGGAGGGGCCTTGAGTTACCGGACTTACTTTCAGTCTAAGACCATCCTTCCGAAATCCGTAGTAAGTGTACTAAATTCCGTTCTGATCGGAAAACCGGTTAAGGAAGTAGCCTATTTTTCAATCCAGGTCATAAACCATCTTTGAGCAAAATTTAATTTTCAAACAGNTTGCAAAATTTCATGCCAATCCGTTCAGACTTTACCGCGTATTAATTTAATTAAACTTTTTTAGCAGGTGGTAACTCTTAGAAAAAGTAGCCTATTTTTCAACCTAGCTCATAAGCTATCTGTGTTAAAACTTCTATGCAAATCGGTTCATTCATTTTCGCGTATTAATTAAATTAAAATTTCTAACTGGTGGCAACTCTTAAAAAAAGTAGCCTACTTTCTAACCTAGGTCATAAGCTATTTGTGTGCAAAGTTTCGTGCAAATCCGTTTAGTCGTTCCCGCGTATTAATTTAATTAAACTTCTTTAACAGGTGAAAACTAGAGTTGTCAAACTATCGATGGCACTATCGATAGTATCGATAGTTTCAATTTTTTTAGACTATCAATACTCATTGATAGTTTTTTCTTATACTATCAAAAATATCGATAGTTTAGTAGGACTATCGATCATCTCCCCCAATTTTTTTGAAATTATACATACATACGTTAATCGTAAATCCTGTTTTGTTTGTATACCTTGTGTTTGTTTTTGAACTTTCTAAAAAGAGAAGTATTTTGGCTAAGCAGTTACTTAATTTTGAATGATTATAACTTTTATAAGATAATTAGGGAGTTCACAAGTCGTGCTATTTGTCATATTTGCTCTTTTATACTATTTTTTTAGAACAGTTTTAAAAGTGTTGTTTTTGCTTTAAAAGTAAAATTGTTGTATTACAATACAACTTTGAAAACTATGTTTACTTTGCTATTTGTGAGTGCTATTGGATCAGACATTTCTATTTATTTACATTTTTCCTTGTCTGAGTACAATAAAATATTCAAATTTTAAATAAAAAAATGGAGTCATCTCATGGCAATGGAGTAAGTTTTTAATTTATAATTTTTAATTTAATTTATAACATATTTAACTTATTAAAGATCTTTTTTAATTCAGTGCAAAACTAAGCGTGTCCGGGGAAAATCAAGCATATTCAACCTAAAAGTTTCATCGATCTCTTCCTCCTCATCTTCATCGCCTAACAAAAATGCACCAAATAAATTTAAAAAACTCATAAATGACTTATTTGACGACTCACTTCCTTCCATCATTGCGTCCTGCGCGTACTTCTCGCAAATTGCAGCCATTAATTTGCTTTTCTCGCTTCTTCTGGGCATTATAAACTTTCTAAAGCTGTTTTAATAATTTTTATTATGTCAAATATAATTGTTAAAATATTGTACAATACCACACGAAAAAGTATGGGATGCTCACAAGTCTCATTTTACAACTGTTCTAAAAAAAATAGTACAAAAGAGCAAATATGACAAATAGCACGACTTGTGAACTCCCTAAATATTTATTTCACTATGATCCTGTAAAAACAAAGCAACCTAACTGATTTAGCGCTATCGATAGTGCTATCGATACTTTTGTTTTTTTCGAGACTATCGTGAATATTGATAGTCTTTCTGAAAACTATCAAAACTATCGATGGTGTGACTATCGATAGTTTGACACCTCTAGTGGAAACTCTTCCAAAAAATTAGCCTATTTCCCACTGTAGGTCATAAGCTATCTGTGTGCAAATTTTCATGCAAATCCATTCAGTCGTTTCCGCGTATTAATTTAATGAAAAATTTTTAACAGGTGGCAACTCTTAAAAAAATAGCCTATTAACCAATCTGGCCCATAAGCTATCTGCGTACAAAATTTCATGCAAATCCGTTCAGTTGTTTCCGCGTCATGATTTCCCAAACATCCAAACATACAAACTTTCACATTTATAATATTAGTAAGATAAGATAAGATAAGATATGTATTTCCATACCAAGCTTGAGAACTCTACCACAAACATTTGAAGAGATATGCAATATGAAACTTTCAGTCAGTGTGGGAGGTGCTACGCCTCTTTTCCAAAAACGTCCATTTTTCTTCGTGAATATGAATATGATTTTACACAGTGTTAGCAAAATGTTAATCTGAATAACGATTAAAAATTAACGATTAAAATGTTAATCGCGTTTGACGATTAAAATTAATCGTAAATCGCAGCCAGCGATTAACGATTCAAAAAATGTTATCATTAATCGTACAAATGATTTCGACTAATTAATTTTAATCGTCAAACGCGATTAACATATTAATCGTTTATCAGATTAACATTTTGCCAACACTGTGTGAAATCATATTCATATTCACGAAGAAAAATGGTCTGTAATCCAATTAAAAATAAAATCTGATTAAATTGTCTAGTTTAGTTTGTCCGAATTTGAAACCAAACACCAGTTATAGTAATTATTCTGTGTTTTACGCTTATAAAAAGCACATAATATAAAAAATTAATTATTGTAATTAGTAATACATAAACTGGGAACTTTTACAAACCTAGTTTGTAAAACGTTTGTCGGTATAGATCTTAATGAAAATGCACACCAAATTGCTCAGATTGATGAGGAAACCCGACTAATCCCTATTGGATTAACTTTCTTTGAGTGCACACAAAGCATAAATTATTAATCAACAAACCTACTTGATCAAATTAAGAGTTAATGATTAAAAATACATTTTTTTAATCACGGTTACGATTAGCTGTTTAATCAGATTAAAATTAGTCATGATTAACTGCAATCAGATTGAATTTAATCGAATTACAAACATTAATTTCACATACATATCTCTTTACCAAGTTCCAGTTCTCTCCCACAAATACTTCCAGAGATATGCATGTAATATACAAATTCCAATTTTGTATGGGAGGGGCCTTGAGTTATGGGAGTTACTTTCAGTTTAAGACCGTCCTTGCGAAATCCGTAGTAAGTGTACCAAATTTCATTCTGATCGGGAAACCGGTTAAGGAAGTAGCCTATTTTTCAATCCAGGTCATAAACCATCTGTGAGCAAAATTTCATTTTCAAACTGGTGGCAATTCTTAAAAAAGTAGCCTATTCTCCAATCTAGGTCATAAGCTATATCCGTGCAAAATTTCATCCAAAACTGTTCAGTCATTTCCGCGTATTAATTTAATGAAACTTTCTTAACAGGCAGCAACTCTTCCAAAAAATTTGCCTATTTTCCCCTGTAGGTGATAAGCTATCTGTTTACGAAATTTCATGCAAATCCGTTCAGACTTTTCCGCGTATTAATTAATTTAAACTTTTTTTAGCATGCAAGCAAATAAGTTCACTCATTTCCACGTATTAATTAAATTAAACATTTCTAGCAGGTGGCAACTCTTAAAAAAAAGCGGCCTACTTGCCAACCTAGGCCATAAGCTATCCGTGTGTAAAATTTCATGCAAATCTGTTCAGTCGTTTCCGCGTATTAATTTATTTAAATTTTTAACAAGTGGCAACTCTTAAGAAAAGTAGCCTATTTTCCAATCTAGGTCATAAGCTATCTGTATGCAAATTTTTATGCAAATCCGTTCAGTGGTTTCCGCATATTAAATAAGTTAAACTTTTTTAACAGGTGGCAACTCTTAAAAGAATAACCTATTAACCAATCTGGCCCATAAGCTAACTGCGTACAAAATTTCATGCAAATCCGTTCAGTCGTTTCCGCGTGATGATTTCCCAAACATCCAAACATACAAACTTTCACATTTATAATATTAGTAAGATAACTAATAAGATAAGATGCTACTGGTGCAAATAACATGGTAGCTTCAATTTAAAAGAAACCGTCAAACGCACAGTCTACGTCAAATGGGAGCAATGGCGGATAAGGAGAAGTGAAACTATCTTTAAATATTTGTATCATGGTATATACTTATACGATTGAAAATAAACGCTCTACGTCACAAGACGTTGTTAGACAATAGCTCTGATCCAGTACTCCATGAACTTACAGGATTTTACACGAACTTGCAGGAAGTTACAGGAAAAATGTTCCCGTACTCCAAAATCCTGTAAATGAGAGCGACTTTTGGAGAGTTGTGTAGAGAATGAAGTTGCAAGATTTTACCCGAACTTTTTCTTCTGGTAAAATCATGAAAAGTGTCAAGCAATCACTGGTTGACGTTTTTACAGGAAAAATGTTTTTT
>NW_016163246.1:19425-23015 GCF_001687245.7 Rhagoletis zephyria | reverse complement strand
TTAGGGAGTTCACAAGTCGTGCTATTTGTCATATTTGCTCTTTTATACTATTTTTTTAGAACAGTTTTAAAAGTGTTGTTTTTGCTTTACAAGTAAAATTGTTGTATTACAATACAACTTTGAAAAATATGTTTACTTTGCTATTTGTGAGTGCTATTGGATCAGACATTTCTATTTATTTACATTTTTCCTTGTCTGAGTACAATAAAATATTCAAATTTTAAATAAAAAAATGGAGTCATCTCATGGCAATGGAGTAAGTTTTTAATTTATAATTTTTAATTTAATTTATAACATATTTAACTTATTAAAGATCTTTTTTAATTCAGTGCAAAACTAAGCGTGTCCGGGGAAAATCAAGCATATTCAACCTAAAAGTTTCATCGATCTCTTCCTCCTCATCTTCATCGCCTAACAAAAATGCACCAAATAAATTTAAAAAACTCATAAATGACTTATTTGACGACTCACTTCCTTCCATCATTGCGTCCTGCGCGTACTTCTCGCAAATTGCAGCCATTAATTTGCTTTTCTCGCTTCTTCTGGGCATTATAAACTTTCTAAAGCTGTTTTAATAATTTTTATTATGTCAAATATAATTGTTAAAATATTGTACAATACCACACGAAAAAGTATGGGATGCTCACAAGTCTCATTTTACAACTGTTCTAAAAAAAATAGTACAAAAGAGCAAATATGACAAATAGCACGACTTGTGAACTCCCTAAATATTTATTTCACTATGATCCTGTAAAAACAAAGCAACCTAACTGATTTAGCGCTATCGATAGTGCTATCGATACTTTTGTTTTTTTCGAGACTATCGTGAATATTGATAGTCTTTCTGAAAACTATCAAAACTATCGATGGTGTGACTATCGATAGTTTGACACCTCTAGTGGAAACTCTTCCAAAAAATTAGCCTATTTCCCACTGTAGGTCATAAGCTATCTGTGTGCAAATTTTCATGCAAATCCATTCAGTCGTTTCCGCGTATTAATTTAATGAAAAATTTTTAACAGGTGGCAACTCTTAAAAAAATAGCCTATTAACCAATCTGGCCCATAAGCTATCTGCGTACAAAATTTCATGCAAATCCGTTCAGTTGTTTCCGCGTCATGATTTCCCAAACATCCAAACATACAAACTTTCACATTTATAATATTAGTAAGATAAGATAAGATAAGATATGTATTTCCATACCAAGCTTGAGAACTCTACCACAAACATTTGAAGAGATATGCAATATGAAACTTTCAGTCAGTGTGGGAGGTGCTACGCCTCTTTTCCAAAAACGTCCATTTTTCTTCGTGAATATGAATATGATTTTACACAGTGTTAGCAAAATGTTAATCTGAATAACGATTAAAAATTAACGATTAAAATGTTAATCGCGTTTGACGATTAAAATTAATCGTAAATCGCAGCCAGCGATTAACGATTCAAAAAATGTTATCATTAATCGTACAAATGATTTCGACTAATTAATTTTAATCGTCAAACGCGATTAACATATTAATCGTTTATCAGATTAACATTTTGCCAACACTGTGTGAAATCATATTCATATTCACGNTAAATCGCAGCCAGCGATTAACGATTCAAAAAATGTTATCATTAATCGTACAAATGATTTCGACTAATTAATTTTAATCGTCAAACGCGATTAACATTTTAATCGTTAATTTTTAATCGTTATTCAGATTAACATTTTGCCAACACTGTGTGAAATCATATTCATATTCACGAAGAAAAATGGTCTGTAATCCAATTAAAAATAAAATCTGATTAAATTGTCTAGTTTAGTTTGTCCGAATTTGAAACCAAACACCAGTTATAGTAATTATTCTGTGTTTTACGCTTATAAAAAGCACATAATATAAAAAATTAATTATTGTAATTAGTAATACATAAACTGGGAACTTTTACAAACCTAGTTTGTAAAACGTTTGTCGGTATAGATCTTAATGAAAATGCACACCAAATTGCTCAGATTGATGAGGAAACCCGACTAATCCCTATTGGATTAACTTTCTTTGAGTGCACACAAAGCATAAATTATTAATCAACAAACCTACTTGATCAAATTAAGAGTTAATGATTAAAAATACATTTTTTTAATCGCGGTTACGATTAGCTGTTTAATCAGATTAAAATTAGTCATGATTAACTGCAATCAGATTGAATTTAATCGAATTACAAACATTAATTTCACATACATATCTCTTTACCAAGTTCCAGTTCTCTCCCACAAATACTTCCAGAGATATGCATGTAATATACAAATTCCAATTTTGTATGGGAGGGGCCTTGAGTTATGGGAGTTACTTTCAGTTTAAGACCGTCCTTGCGAAATCCGTAGTAAGTGTACCAAATTTCATTCTGATCGGGAAACCGGTTAAGGAAGTAGCCTATTTTTCAATCCAGGTCATAAACCATCTGTGAGCAAAATTTCATTTTCAAACTGGTGGCAATTCTTAAAAAAGTAGCCTATTCTCCAATCTAGGTCATAAGCTATATCCGTGCAAAATTTCATCCAAAACTGTTCAGTCATTTCCGCGTATTAATTTAATGAAACTTTCTTAACAGGCAGCAACTCTTCCAAAAAATTTGCCTATTTTCCCCTGTAGGTGATAAGCTATCTGTTTACGAAATTTCATGCAAATCCGTTCAGACTTTTCCGCGTATTAATTAATTTAAACTTTTTTTAGCATGCAAGCAAATAAGTTCACTCATTTCCACGTATTAATTAAATTAAACATTTCTAGCAGGTGGCAACTCTTAAAAAAAAGCGGCCTACTTGCCAACCTAGGCCATAAGCTATCCGTGTGTAAAATTTCATGCAAATCTGTTCAGTCGTTTCCGCGTATTAATTTATTTAAATTTTTAACAAGTGGCAACTCTTAAGAAAAGTAGCCTATTTTCCAATCTAGGTCATAAGCTATCTGTATGCAAATTTTTATGCAAATCCGTTCAGTGGTTTCCGCATATTAAATAAGTTAAACTTTTTTAACAGGTGGCAACTCTTAAAAGAATAACCTATTAACCAATCTGGCCCATAAGCTAACTGCGTACAAAATTTCATGCAAATCCGTTCAGTCGTTTCCGCGTGATGATTTCCCAAACATCCAAACATACAAACTTTCACATTTATAATATTAGTAAGATAACTAATAAGATAAGATGCTACTGGTGCAAATAACATGGTAGCTTCAATTTAAAAGAAACCGTCAAACGCACAGTCTACGTCAAATGGGAGCAATGGCGGATAAGGAGAAGTGAAACTATCTTTAAATATTTGTATCATGGTATATACTTATACGATTGAAAATAAACGCTCTACGTCACAAGACGTTGTTAGACAATAGCTCTGATCCAGTACTCCATGAACTTACAGGATTTTACACGAACTTGCAGGAAGTTACAGGAAAAATGTTCCCGTACTCCAAAATCCTGTAAATGAGAGCGACTTTTGGAGAGTTGTGTAGAGAATGAAGTTGCAAGATTTTACCCGAACTTTTTCTTCTGGTAAAATCATGAAAAGTGTCAAGCAATCACTGGTTGACGTTTTTACAGGAAAAATGTTTTTT
>NW_016163246.1:7088-12220 GCF_001687245.7 Rhagoletis zephyria | reverse complement strand
CTGCACCGATTTATTTGGTGAAATGCAGCCATAACATAAAAGTGAAAGTGTAAATATCAATAAAGCTTTTATCTTGTGCAGGTCAGGATCACTTTGTGTGTCCGTCCACCAAATGTAATTCAATTTAAGATAATGAACATGTAATTTTTAAATGCAACAAACATAATAATTTTATTTTATTTATATACATTGTATCAATTGCATCTTTACTAGTTGTATATTTCTTCATATCGCACACCGTCTTCAAAAGAGTCACNCTCCAATCTAGGTCATAAGCTATATCCGTGCAAAATTTCATCCAAAACTGTTCAGTCATTTCCGCGTATTAATTTAATGAAACTTTCTTAACAGGCAGCAACTCTTCCAAAAAATTTGCCTATTTTCCCCTGTAGGTGATAAGCTATCTGTTTACGAAATTTCATGCAAATCCGTTCAGACTTTTCCGCGTATTAATTAATTTAAACTTTTTTTAGCATGCAAGCAAATAAGTTCACTCATTTCCACGTATTAATTAAATTAAACATTTCTAGCAGGTGGCAACTCTTAAAAAAAAGCGGCCTACTTGCCAACCTAGGCCATAAGCTATCCGTGTGTAAAATTTCATGCAAATCTGTTCAGTCGTTTCCGCGTATTAATTTATTTAAATTTTTAACAAGTGGCAACTCTTAAGAAAAGTAGCCTATTTTCCAATCTAGGTCATAAGCTATCTGTATGCAAATTTTTATGCAAATCCGTTCAGTGGTTTCCGCATATTAAATAAGTTAAACTTTTTTAACAGGTGGCAACTCTTAAAAGAATAACCTATTAACCAATCTGGCCCATAAGCTAACTGCGTACAAAATTTCATGCAAATCCGTTCAGTCGTTTCCGCGTGATGATTTCCCAAACATCCAAACATACAAACTTTCACATTTATAATATTAGTAAGATAACTAATAAGATAAGATGCTACTGGTGCAAATAACATGGTAGCTTCAATTTAAAAGAAACCGTCAAACGCACAGTCTACGTCAAATGGGAGCAATGGCGGATAAGGAGAAGTGAAACTATCTTTAAATATTTGTATCATGGTATATACTTATACGATTGAAAATAAACGCTCTACGTCACAAGACGTTGTTAGACAATAGCTCTGATCCAGTACTCCATGAACTTACAGGATTTTACACGAACTTGCAGGAAGTTACAGGAAAAATGTTCCCGTACTCCAAAATCCTGTAAATGAGAGCGACTTTTGGAGAGTTGTGTAGAGAATGAAGTTGCAAGATTTTACCCGAACTTTTTCTTCTGGTAAAATCATGAAAAGTGTCAAGCAATCACTGGTTGACGTTTTTACAGGAAAAATGTTTTTTTTGTTCCCGCACTTTTTGTTGTTACTCACTTTTTACTCTCACTTCGGAGAGTAATTTTGATGTTTGACAGTTTTACAGGATTTTTCACGAAAAGTATTGGATCAGAGCTAATATTTCTGTGTTCGTATGGAATAGTAGCTTATGTCGAAAGGCTGGCTTTAGTATAATGCGGCATTCGCAGCATACGATTGCTAATGACTCACTGGCGCCGAGCCGTTGAAGAACTTTTGGCAAATAAATGTGCAAGAAATAGCAAGACAATATTCTTGTTAAGTCTCATCAAAAAATTCCTCGTCGTTTAAAGAATAAAGGGAATGTGGCATTATACTAAAGTCAGCCTTTCGACATAAGCTTCCATACGAACATAGATTTAAAAGTTGACCATTCTCCAGGTGAAAATATTGCTTCACACAAAATATTTTTGTTACTGATATTGACCAGTTACAATAGATGCTGAATGAAACTCGCAACACACCTGGAAACTGTTGAACAGCTTTCCTTAAAAACGAATGCAAATATTCTTTCTTTCTTTCGAAATATTTTTACGAGTATATTAGAATTTTTTACAAGAATATAACGGAACATTTCGCACATTTGCATTCCGAAAATTCTCATTCGCATTCGCGAATGTGGAAAATATGACACATAATATGTACATCGTTTTCCATTCATTCATTAGTGCTATAAAGTTTGTGAGTCTTTAGTTATTAGCCTTGCTTTACAAGAAGTTTTTCCGCCTTTACATGATAAATATTTGCAAGAAATATATTACTTCCTTTTACATTGTTCAGTTATAATTATAAAGCAATATTGTATTTTTCTTTCTTATAATCGTTATGTCTCTGGTTTCAACTTGACTTGGCGTCATTTGTCACGAGCATACATTGTACGCTTACATAAAGGCCCGTATTATGAGTTGCATTCGATCTTCGACTGTGGTCGAAAGTGCTGATCAAACGAATTTTCATTTGGTATTATGACGCTCATTCCATGAAGAATAGCGCTTTTGTGAATTTCGCTCGTTTAGGTTGTTCAAAATAGTATATTTTTTAGCGCTGAGAAGCTTTGTTTACAAATCGAGCAAACTAAATAGTGTCCTTATACATATTTAGGGTACTGTTTATGAATTTGTACAACGATTTTGGGTTGCTGTGCCAAAGGTATGATTGACAATTCAGTGCGGCTCTCTTTTAAGGTACTATTATGTCAAAAAGTATAAACAAACGAATTAACCCTTAACTTTAATTTCAATTATAGTGTTGTTTATATTACCAGTAATATATGTATATATTTTGTCAATAAAATAAAACAAATTGTTTATAAAATAGTTTTAGCAATTTTCTTGTTTTTAATTGCCCAAGTCTAATGCTTTTGTGCGTTTATTTTTATATTTCATTTTTTTATCCTAAACATTATTCGACACTTATAAAAGTAGGATTTTACATTTGTTTCCAATTTTATATGTGAGCTTAATTCTAACAATTTTGAAATAAAATTTTTTTCATGCGAAATAGTTTTCCATTAAAGACTTTGGGTTAAGCATTCATTTCAGTTTGACATTATAGCCTGTTTCTTATTAGAGCAATGTCAAAATCAATCACACTTTGTTGAATACATTTTGGCTGTGCCCAAACGCGGGTATGGAATCAAAACCCTTTTATACATACTTGTAGATAACAGTTCACGCTTTATTACAAAAATAAAATTTACTATATCTGTGCACTAATTTTTTAATAATGTCGGTTGGAAATATGGTATTTTTTGCAAGTTTCCGAGCTGAGCTGTCAAAAAAAAAAATATCCACGAAATATGAGGGGTGACTTTTCATAAAGCGACGTTCATCCTCTTTCGTTTAGTGCCAGTTGTTCAATGTCTGATTAGCACAAATTGGAGCTAGAAGCTCCGATTAAGTACAACGACTGCTTTATCGATCACATGTTACATGCATGATGTCGAAATCGTCGATAGTGTAGTGGTAATGATAACCAGACATTGAACAACCGGCCCTTAGAGGGGGTTTGGGGAGCCACGCCCCTCCCCCTCCACCCCACCCCTAAATCGTTGTACAAATAGCTAAAGATTTCCCCATATTTATGTAAATTTGTGCAAATTAAAATGAAATAAAAAAGCAAGCGAGTTCATAAAAACGTGGTAAAAATGAGTACAACGAGTTCTGGTTCAACGATTCGTCAGAGGATGAGAGCTTCGTAAACTGACAGGACTACAAAATGTTTAATGAAGGGGAATTTACCCTGGTTTATTAAAAACTTCCGACTGAGTAAAGAGGCGTTTGTGAGCCAAATCTTTTTAAAAAATTTTAAAACTATCAACAGCTCTACGATTTTGTTCTCAGAGATGGTGCCAACTGAGTATTGGGATTTTCTTTCACAAGTAAAACCAGTCTTTTGCAAGACCGATAGAATACAAGATTGCGCTTATTGATGTGAAATTCGGGAAGTAACGTCAATATGACGTCATCGCAGATTTGCCGGTCGAGGGAGCTGAGAGAGATCTATCAGTATGTATATGTTTTACACATGTATATGTATATGCATATTACACAGGGAATACACAAAATCTCCTATGACGTCACATTTCTGTCAAAATTTTCAAGAGGGAGCGGTATCACAATCAGTGCCACCTTCTATATTCCCCATGAGCCTATAAATGTTCGATATCGTATCGATTATTCTTAAAATCGATATTTTATGGTACGATAATCGATTTTTTGAATCGATATTCCAAAGTCGTTATATCGAAGACATCGATACTTTACCCGCAATATCGATATATAAGTTGAAAGTTTTTTTTTGTTCTACAGAAAAGTGTATGGGAAAATACTAAAGTAGGTTTAATCAGCAGCTTGTGCAATTTATTTACCTCTTAAGTTTGACCAAAGAACGTAGATAACAAGAAGGGACAACTCGTTATAATTCATGATTCAATAACACAAGCTTGGATAACCTGGCAGTTGTCTCGCTCCCGCATTCTGCCTTAGCCTGTGTTGCTTTCTTTTTGATTTATAGAAACTACTACTTAAAGACAAGGAGAAATATTGTCTTTGTATAAAAGGTTCAACAGGCAACACTGCCGTTAGTTTCATCCATTGTTTCGAGGAAATTGATTTTCTTATTGCGCAAATTCAAGTAAGCATGCCGAAGTATTCCCTTTATTTATATCAACAAAAAACACTCACAAACATGTAGGATTATTACAAGCACATAAAATACAAACACGGAGAGCATATTTGCTTATACTTAAAACGCTACAGTAAACAAAAACAAAAACTGGCAAAACAGATAACACAACTAAAATTCTTATTGGAATGTAGACGGTATGAACTAACACCCAACTACTTGACAAACGCAACAAAAAACATAAAAATAAATACCACATCTCAGAAAATAAAAGCAAAAGTAGAGAAAACAAGTAAGAAAGTCTAAGTTCGGGCGGAGCCGAACATTAAATACCCGGCGCAAGTATTAAATATATGTTTCTTCACCTTTCCGAAAGCTACCGCTATATGGTAAGCCGGGGTGTATCAATTTTGAGTAAATTAGCGTCCTTCAATTTCGAAATATTGAAGTTTCAAGCATTTCTAAAATTTACCGTTATATGAAAAGCGGCCGTAATTTAGTCCGATTTCAATAATTTTCAACGCTTTGCTTTCATGTGGCAAGCACAATAACCACACCGAGTTTGGTACAAATTGGTAGAACGGTTACCGATATACATATATGTGATCATAAGTGGGCGGTGCCCCGCCCATTTTCCAAAATT
>NW_016163246.1:0-7063 GCF_001687245.7 Rhagoletis zephyria | reverse complement strand
ATCCAGCTTTTGCTGAAAGATAAATAAAAGCTCTGTGTATATTTTTAGCGCATAATCTCAAAAATGCCAAATTTGGAGTTGTGACTCTTTTGAAGACGGTGTGCAATATAGTCCCTTTGAATAAAGGATTTGCTTGAATCCCATTAATTTTATTTAATATATACTGGAGCTTTAATGAAACCATGGTTTGTTTTGAATATTTGGGAATATTTGTCGATAAGATTTTTCTTTGATCAGATCTTTCTCTCATTCTTCATTTATTTAATTTTTAATATCTATATAGCATGTTTAATACACCATAAAAAAGTTAATTCATTGTCTATTGTGTAGATCAATGGAATCTGCTTCAATATTTTAATTCAATATAATATACAAAAAAAAGCATTTTAGCACTACCAGACTACTTTTCCTACTACCTTTTCACAAAAGGGGATAAAATGGTTACCCGCTTTCTCTTCCTTCTCAAATGCAACCTTACAAGGCAGTCGATTGACACAAATGTCAATATTTATCCAACCTTGTATTATTGAATCATGGCAACAGGTGCGTGCCTTCTCTTTTCATCCAATCAAAAAATATACTAGGACAAAAGAAAAGTTACTCCCCTGTTGCGCACTTTCGCTACATTTATAACAGGTGCAATCCCGTATTCCTCGAACTCGGACTAGTAAAACTGTCAAAAAATAAAAATTCGCTCAGAGCGAGAGAGTAACATTGAAAAGTACGGGATCGCTTTCTAGTAAAAAATGGTAACTTCTGTCAACTTCAACATAACCTCCAAATTTTGGTTGTAAATTTTTGCTTATTTTGTATGTAAACACACTCAGCTCACACATGTAAATAACCAAAAATACTTTCAAATTCATTAGAATCCACTTAAACAAGTAATTAAGTAAGAATTAGCAGAGTGCATTTTTCTTTTGTTTACAATTTGGTTGTCAAACACACTACAGCTGATCGTTTGACACATTTACTAGAATTTACAAGCAAAAAATTCTCGGACTAAAACTGGTAACTTCTGACAGAGAGAGAACCGTATTTACTCTCTTTTTTGTCCTCTCAATAGTCAGAGAACCGAGTACGGGATCGATTTCCAGTAAAATCTGACTGATTCTGACTATTTCTGACTAGTCCGGACTCGTACGGGATCGCAACTAACGAGTTGTCCCTTCTGGTTATCTACGTTCTAGGGATGGGTAGTGGGGGTTGAAATTCGATTTTTTCCGAATTTCGAACATTGCCCAACCATTCGATTAATCGATTCGAAATTCGGTGGTGCAAATTCGATTTTATTAGAATTTTTTCGAATTTCGCAAAATTTGTTTGAAGTGAAACTTCTTAATCGAGTTCGGAGATGTTTGCGTTAAATATTTAACACCAAGTCATAAAATCTGTATTTAAAAAAATTAGGAGTCGAATTAAAGGCTTGTCCTTTGGGTCTGCAACATAGTTTTAGTTCTATGAAACGGGTTGCCACAGGTTAGAAAATCAAATTCAAATAATCGCTTCCGCAGATGTTTGCGTTAAATATTTAACATCAAATCATAAAATCTGTATCATTCGTACGAGTTTCAAAAAGGGGTAGTTGTCAAATGAAATCTAGATGTATAACATGGTTTTAGTTTTGTGCCATATGGAAGAAAATCAAAATCAAATTATTTAATAAGTTAAATAAATTACTCCAATATGGGTATCAATCGAAATGGGTTTGAATAAACTTTTTTTTAATTACATTTGGGAGGGTTGCCACCTGTTTGAAAAGTCGAATTTATTTAAAGAAGTGTTGTACTTAAAATACTATGAAACAATTAAAATATTTTTGATTCTGTGCGACAGCCGAAACCAGTACGGGCTGGTTAACATTTTATTAACCATTGTTAACATTTTCTGAATGTCTACCCATCCAGTAGTAAAACGCTCGATGGATTTGCAAAAGTTAGCTCGTATTTTTATTTTATGGCCTACTTAAGTTTTCATATCTCGGCCTAAGTAGTTTTCAAAAAAGTCGAAAAATAGTTAAAAAAATGTCTGAACGAAATTAAAGGTTAATACAGCGTTTTTGCTGCATTTAAAATGCAACATTTAGCACTTTCGAACATATGTTTTCGAAGAGCGTTCATGCTACCGCATTTAGCAAATGTACATTTACGCGAGTTCGAAATAGTATGCTTTTGACAAACAGCCGTGTTCCAGTCGCTTATTCAGATCCGTATCTATTACGATAAATTCTCACGGAAAAGATAATGTGCAAAACCCCTACTGAAAAAGAAAAAAAATAAATTCTAAACCGAAAATTTAATACAAACAATTGAATTGTTTTAACCATAACCGAACATTTGTTTGTGTATATATTCATTTGTCGGTGCAGTCAATTATAATTTCCACACTTAATTAGGAAACAAAACAAACAGAGCTGATCACAAACTAATCCAGATTTCTATCAGCATCATATCGATGTTGAATTTGCGTAACTTTTCTTTATCCAAATAATGTAAAATAATAAATGAAATCTCGATCGGCGATCACTGAAACCCAGCTAGCAACTGTATACTCGAAAAAGCAATGTTGCACTTTTTTTCATTAAACCATGTTCGAATCGTGGAAATTTTGGAAGATCACAGGGTTGCTTTTAGCATTTAGATTGTTAATGCAAAAACGGAGTTGCATTTAGGTGACGAATTTTGTATGGATAAATGTACATTTAGAGTAGCATTTAGGGCTAAATGCGCTAAATGTGCTTTTACGCGTAAGCAAAAACAGCCCATAAGACATATATATTAAAATTTCTTGGGAAATATTTTCGTAGAACATTTCAACCCATTATCTCACGTCTAAAACGGTCATATTTGACCCTTACTTCAAGAAATCTCGAAAAAAGCGCATTTGAGAGATCGTTTGTGGATTCTAATTCTAACAAATTATTCTCCGGAAAATTTTACTAGGGGTCTTCTCAGGCAAAAGCTTCATGCTACTAACGTAAAAGCCTCTAAAAATTTAAAATAAAAAATCCACAAAGAAACTAGTTTTTTTATTAAAAAAAATTTAAAATTTAGTTTGGAACACCAGTTCCTTCTTGGCACAGATTTTTTTTTTATGCATCAGATCGAAAAACATGTATTTTTTCCTGGAATTCCTAAGAAAGAAAGAAAGAAAAAATTTGAAGAGTTGATTTTTTGGAAATAAAGATGAAATTCGATTTTTTCTGGAAAAATTCGATTTTATCCGAATTTTAGCAACACAAAGTTCGATTTCAAAAATTCGCCATTTTGGAGCTAAAATTCGATTAATATTCGAATATCGAAGCTTCGAATATCGAATTTACCCATCCCTACTACGTTCTTTGGTTTGACAAACCGCTTGAGTCGATCGGCATGCCGCTTTAATCCTCAGTAAATATACAAGATGGAAATAACACAATAAGCTGAGTTGACAGGCAGGTCTCGAATTATGTGTTCCGTGATCGAATCGGCAATTGTATGAAAATATTTTACGTGACTGATTGTATGCATGGCAATATTGGAATTATGACATACGTTCATTGACGTATTGTAATTTTTTACAGATTGTAATAGATTCCCGGCGAATTGTTATAGAAATTTTGACGGTAATTCTCTAGTGTAGGGTAACAACCCCTAAAAAAGGTCCGGAAAAGTTGGGAGGGGTACCAAACGACGCGTTTCGGTCCCCCTATTAACAATCCGGAGGGGGAAGGCTAATATTATTAACCATTTAAAAGTTATGAACAAAAAACTTTTGTTAAATTTCGTTGTTTTCTATGGGCAATTACACCGACAAAGATTCACTAAATCACCTGTTCTCACTTTTTAAACACTATTAAAATATATAATTTAACTTATTTATTAAAAAAACACATCGTTTTATCAACCTAAGATAGATTATTTTGTTATTAGAAAGAAGTTGACAATCTTTGCGAACTGAAACGCGAGATTCCAAAATAGCTATAGTGCTGCCACTGTATTAGTACTTCGTAATAATTCACTTTTCCTTATAAGGTGTGTGCACTGTTCAATGCTTTTCGGTATCTTCTTTCGTTTAATATATATATAAATAATGAAAATTTTTAATAAAAAATCGCGCGATTTTTTATTAAAAATTTTCGCCTGCGGCGCTTTTCCCATGAAAATCAATACTTCAATAAGGAATGAAAATTTTTAATAAAAAATCGAACTTTTGGCACTCCATGACGCTTACTTTTAATTACAGCTAAAATAACTAAACCATAAAAGTAGCGCTGCCATGGTATAGCGAAATTTGCTATTATATTTTGGTTAGAATATCTTATTTAGGTGAAAGTAAAAAAAGAAGAAGAAGAAGTGTACAGTGTAAACTGAGTATAATAGCGCAAATGAAATGTGAAATAAAGTGGCAATACCAGCGATTTGAGGTTATAATAATTTTGGCAGGCGCAAAGTTTGTTTACTCTGTTTTATTAACGAAATATATAAAATAAAAGTGAATAAATGATTTGGTTTGCATAAAATAATAACCGGAGACGTTTTAATAGTGTTTTAAAAGTGTAAACTGGTTATTTAGTGCATTTTTGACGTGGTAATTGCTCATAGAAAACAACGAAATTTAACAAAAGTTTTTTGTTTATAACTTTTAAATGGTTAATAATATTAACCCTCCCCCTCCAGATTGTTAATAGGGGGGCCGAAACGCGTCGTTTGGTACCCCTCCCGACTTTTCCGGACCTTTTTTAGGGGTTGTTACCCTACACTAAAGAATTACCATTTTGACAAGTAAATGTCATTTCGTTATTTGTGAACAAAATAAATATTTATTTACCTAACGTTTGAAGAACTTCAAAGCGAAAAATATTAAAGAAAATCAAATGGACGCCGAACTACTTTTTTAGTGCAAATTAATAGGGGCGGAGCTAGAGGGGGGGTTAAGGTGGAATTTTCAATATTTTCAAAAGCTTATATTTCCAAAACTAAAAAAAACCTAAGGTAAAGTCGCCCTAGCCCATATGATTATCATGTGCTAAGAAATAGTTTTTTGCATTTTCTGACAAACGTATTATTTTGAGTTGTGACTCTTTTGAAGACGGTGTGCGATATGAAGAAATATACAATAGACAATAGACAAATAGACATTAGAAGAGTGCAGCCACATCTAAGAAAATAACAATAAAAGAGAATAGTTTTTATCGTACCCATTTTCCTGCTCAGCGTTGAATTAGTAGTAAAGGAGGGTATGGGGTTAAATACCCCCAATATATAAAAAAAAAACTGACAAGCGCCGCAGGCGAAAATTTTTAATAAAAAATCGCGCGATTTTTTATTAAAAATTTTCATTATTTATCGAAGTATTGATTTTTATGGAAAAAGCGCCGCAGCCGAAAATTTGCAATAAAAAATCGCGGGATTTTTTATTAAAAATTTTCATTATTTATCAAGTATTGATTTTTATGGAAAAAGCGGCGCAGGCGAAAATTTTTAATAAAAAATCGCGCGGTTTTTTATTAAAAATTTTCATTATTTATCGAAGTACTGATTTTTATGGAAAAAGCGCCGCAGCCGAAAATTTGTAATAAAAAATCGCGCAATTTTTTATTAAAAATTTTCATTATTTATCAAATTAACGATGTACGTTTTCTACATTTGTGTACTTTGAACTACAATAACACCAGTAAATATTATTTCCACCCGAAAAAAATAATACCGTTATGATCAGGAGTAAGACCCCTATCGATCCTAATATTATTATTTTTAATAAGAGCAATATATGTACGTATTGTACACTTATACTTCCTAATTATACACACTTATTTGTGTATTTTTTTAACGTATGGTAGCATACATTTTGTGTTACTGTCAGCCATTGTTATTTCTGCTTGTTTGTGAAATGTGCAAACGTTTGTGAAGACATTTATAAACGCGTTTTACTTAATTAATTAATTAAGAATTGTATATTAAAGTGGAAATCTCAGGCCGGGGTTTTAATGCAACTATTTTGAGGAGGGCGTACATAAATAAAGTGTTTATTGTGTGGAATAGCGCCGAGAGGTTAGTTCAATTTACAAACTTTAACAACAAATAACTTAAAAACTAGAGGCCTGCTGCGGCTAAAAGTATATATATTTGCAATCAGGAAAACTCCCTCTATCGTTCCATAGCTAACTTAATGCGGAACTCCGGGGATGCCAAACTAAATTGCAGCCATAGTTATTTTAAATAATACATTTTCTGACAAATTTGGATGGACTTTCATAAGGTCGCCCATTATGCTTTTCTGATGCTGGTAAATTTTATTTAGGTGTGCTAAGTTAAACAAAATTTCGTTATTTCAATATAACATGCATATACTATTTCTACAAATTTCAATTTTACTTACAATTTTCCTTTTTGTACTTTTTAATTAGTTAATTATCCGGCCATAATTCAGTTTTAGATAGTTGTCACAACTACATAAAAAAAGCGCTCCCACAGCTTAAAAATAGGCTGGGGAACAATAATTCCACCCCTCCCCACCATCCCACACTTTGCCCCTGCTGCCAGGTAGTCGGAACTTAGCTATATCTGAAACGCACATTAAAGTTTTTTTTCACTTTTGTGTAATCGCCTGTTTTAGCGTGAATATTTTTAATTTATATTCAACAATTTTTATGAGCTTGAGACTGTTTCTAGTGAAAACTTATTGTGGAAAAGCAACAATAATTTGAAAAAATTGTATATTTTTAAGTTAAACGCAATTGAGTTAAGTAATTGTGATGGATTCTGACACATTGTGGAAAAGCAACAATAATTTGAAAAAATTGTATATTTTTAAGTTAAACGCAATTGAGTTAAGTAATTGTGATGGATTCTGACACATTGTGGAAAAGCAACAATAATTTGAAAAAATTGTATATTTTTAAGTTAAACGCAATTGAGTTAAGTAATTGTGATGGATTCTGACACATTGTGGAAAAGCAACAATAATTTGAAAAAATTGTATATTTTTAAGTTAAACGCAATTGAGTTAAGTAATTGTGATGGATTCTGACACATTGTGGAAAAGCAACAATAATTTGAAACAAGTAAGAAAGTCTAAGTTC